>NC_057799.1:600131543-600142198 GCF_018294505.1 Triticum aestivum
AGATGCTTGCTGGGGCTGGCCGTCGAGGCCGCCGGTATTGAGCAATGCTGCAGCCTGGAAGTCACCATCGGCCCTGGGGCTGCTGCCGGTGGCCGGCCGTTGCGGAGGGGGCCCAGCCGTCGAGGCGACAGCGAGGGGCCCATGAGAGGGGTTGGGGGAGAAGATGGACCTGCTTGGGCCGGCGGGAGCCGCTGGACGCAGTCGCCATCATGGATTCAGCCGCCGCCGCCGCACCATACGGGTTGGATCCGCCAATCCGGTCGCTGCGTCGACAAAGTCGTGGCTAGTGCCAGCGACGACGTTGCGGTGGGGTGGAGCAGCATAGGCGGCGGCCGCGTTGTCCCGGTGCCAGAGGAAAAAGGGGTCTGCCGCGCCGTCCCGGTGCCGGTGGAAAAAAGAGGCGGTCGCGTCTGGGGTGGAGGAGCTCCCTTGCAATCCGCTAGCTGGTAGGGCACATGCGGGGGCCTTTTTCTTTGAGCTTACAGCGGCGGAGCGGTGGCAAACGATTTGACCGGAAAGTACGCGAGAGAGACAAATTTGGAGGAGACAAAATCCCAGAAATTCTAGAAGACAACGTGTCACCGATGGAATTGCTGGTCAACTGCATGTGAGGTGGACGTGGCGACATGCAGCTGCACGTGGCGTGGAACTAAGGGGCTGTTTGGTTCAAGGCCTAAGAATGCCACATTTTGCCACACATTTTTTGCCATATTTGTTAGGTTAGTTCTTCAAAATAAGAGCCACAAATTGGCAAACCTAAGGTAATCTTGCCACACTTTTTGAGTGTATGTCATGTGGGGTCCTAGTGTGGCAAAAAGTATATTGCCTAAGGTAAGACTTGAACCAAACACCCTCTTAAGTTGATCAAAATTGCCTAACTTCAGGTGTGGCAACATGTGGCAACCATAGTCACAAACCAAACAGTCTCTAACCCACATAAATCTAGAACGGACACGTACAGTCAATCAAATTTAAAAAAAAAGAACTCTCTAGTAGGATGTGTCGTACAAACGTGAATAGACAAGGACACATAAGACAACAAAATCAAACGTGCTTAAAAAAACGACCAAGCAAAAAATATGATCCATCACATTCTAGGAAACTACCATGCACACGTGTCATTCAAACAACAACGGTAATTTTTTTTCCAAAAAACCAGAAAAATGGAACCCTTACGGGCCTAGTCTTCTTAGTATATACAGTAAAATAACTGCAGCATTGTGAATAAGAAAAAAAACCTAGACTATATAATAAAGAAATTACGGCATATTACATCCACTGGCCATCAAAGTTCGCCACTATGATAATAAAGCACAAGCAGATAGCAGATTACATACACTTGGCATCAAAGATCGCCACCAGTGCAACTAAACACGCCGACAAAATAATATACAAAACCGACAACCCTTCAATAGAGTTCAAGAAAGGATAGCCCTGCTCGGCAGCTGCAGCGCAAGCAACTGAGCAAGCTGGTGAGACTGCACTTGTTTGACACTTATATCGTCCTCACTCTGAAAGATAAACAAGCAGACAGATGACAGGTTTTGCACATACAAGTATCAGTGCTGACAATTCATCACATTTCTTACTAACGAATAAAGTGACACAGTTTAAAATAGCATTAACACAATATGGTATTGTTCAGGTCAAGACATGGCAGGAAATGACATTGTGAAGGAGTTGGCAGCTTCACGACACCACTGGATTACAGATCAAGAACTCATAAGTATAGATGGTTAGTGTGCTGTCAATTTATCCCATTTCAGATTGGCAAAGTAAGATCACTTGCTCTGTATAGTTTAATTTACATGATATGAAAAAGGAACTTGGTTGTACAACAGAAAACTTAAATTGAGAAGGACAAACTTTTGTTTATGAACTGGAGTACATAATAAACTTTAAACATGCAATTTGATACAAACATCAAAAATAAATAGCTGTTGCAGTCATGTCTAACCAAATATACACAACAAAGTTTGAAGACTTGAGAAGGACAAACTTACATTATTGGTGAAGGCAAGCTCTATAAAGCCCTTGTCCATGCTGATGGGGAGCAATTCAAGAAGTTTACCACAGAATCTTCTTCATAAGCATTGCCTTTATTCTACATTTTGTTAAGAGTAAATATAGATGTGACAATATAAGAAAAAATGGAGAATATTTAAGATAAGATGAAGAGTGATGCTACATAACCAATTAGCTATAAATGTAAGTACAGCGATACAGGCAAAAGGTACAGCCAAGAGCAATGCAGAGCTAAACTTCTTCAGTACCATTGGTGTTATTCAACCTTATGGTAAGAGTAAATATAGATCTTATGTGTACAAAATGGAGGGCAAAGAAAAATAAGTTGCAGAGTGATGGTACATGAACAACTACGTGTCAATATAAGTACACTGATAAAGGACAGCAGGTACTTACAAGAACAATGCAGAGCTAAAAAATTTCATTGGCATTGGATATATTCTACACTAATGTAACCATTCATACAGATCAGATAATTTGAAGCGAACAATTGATAAGCAAGCTACCATGCATACTGCTGTCACATAATGAACCAGGTATGTATGCAAGTACAGTGATACAGTACAACATGTACTAACAAGAGCAAAGCAGCGGCAACATATTTGCGATATCCTGTCGTTCTTTTCAAACCGGAATTCTTTTTCGAGCAGATTTCCTGCAAAAAAGATCCGTAAGGAACATGCGAAAAAGTAGAAGTTCAAATTGTCATGCGATATCATAGACAGTACCTCATCCTCGGAATGAGACCAGTGCATAACAAGGTTTTTCCATTCAATGTCTTCTAAATTTAGCACAGAAGACTTCACCAGAAATTCGTTTATAGACTTGTCATCAAAGTGTGATTTCCTCAGATAACACCAATACCGCTGCAATGCTTCCTTGAAAAGCGCAAGCAAGCTTTGCTCGTCATGACTATCCAGATTGACCCTCGCCTACTTACAACAATGTAATGTAAATCATTGATGTGTTCAATCAGCAGAAAACATGAAAATAATCACCATGAATAATAGCACTTACACGTAAGTGGGACAGGAAGATGTGAAAATGGTGTTTGTCTTCACTATAATCTTCCAATGATGGGAATATATGCACGTAGTCCCTAACAACACTAAAAGCATTATCTTTTAAACTGGGAATAACTGGAATGGGGTTCCAATCTGCAGGAATTGGCCGTCTCTGCAGTTGGGATAGGTCTTCGGCTGGTGGACTTGCTGTACTTTTTGCTGGAGTGGGATTTTTCTGTGGTACGGCTGGTGCTATGGCAACTGAAATCGGCATACCTTTTGCAGGAGTGCAGGTCCTGTGTGGTGGGGATAGTGGTGTGGCCAGTGAAGTATGGGTACAGTCTGCTGGAGTCGGTCCTACGTTTTGTGTCACTGGTTGTAAAGCCAATATAAGTGGGGTGCTGTCTGATTTCTCCAGCACAACCACGTTTTTCAAGGACTTTGCTGGTGCTCCTTCAGGTTCGGCAATCACCCTCTTCCTTTTTGATGTCTGATGCACAAGAACAACATTTAAGTGGAAAAACATGGTATGATGACAGATGGAATATGTATTGATAATGGATGGGCATGGCATCTCGACATATATGATGAGTAAACTAAGCAGATGGCGGTGCAACAAAGTAGAAGAAATGCAAGACAACATATGCAAGATACGCGCAATCAATAAAACCTTGCCAAATTAGAGCAGGCACCTTGATGGGTGAACATGACAGGCCATCTTCCTTTGACTCCTCCAGGTTAGAATAGTCATTAGGATCATATTCAGAACAAGAATCTACAGGTGGGGAGCGTATGAGTTTCATTGCATCCAGAATGGCACTCAATGCCTTGGTGCCAATTTTGTAAGTCATGGCAGTGTTCCACAATATTCTTCTGATGCGCGGATTCTGATATTCACTGTAATTACGTATAATATCTGAGAACCATGAAAACATAAATAGTTGTGAGATTATATTTGTAATGCAGAGGATATTCTAATATTGGGGCGCCCCTGTAAACACTTGTGTGCTATCACTGGATTCTGATGAGAGAGCTCATGTGTGCTGTAATATGGTGTGTGCATTTATATAATCTGGCACAAGTACACAAAAAATAGGCTCCAGAAGTAAGGATAGTTGGCAGATGATAGGTTCAAAATATACTGTATAGAGAGTTTATTGCCAAACCATGATAACAAGAGCACACAGCAACTAGGCAGATCATAGTGTACATAAATGGGGTACACCATAACTATGATATATAAATCGGGAAAGTGGAACTGACTTGAAAATACGGTGTTGTATTGCCGCTAGTAATTGAAAGCCTATCGATCAAGTACATGCCAGCTCTATCAGCTGTTGACTGCAGATGTCCCTGCTCCCCTTCCTGACAAGGAACATACTGTACGTACTAAATACAGAATAACAAAAGAGGAACATGTTAAAGAACAGAAGAGGAAGCATATTCTTGAGGTTCCGCTTAATTGCATACAATGTTGGTTGCCCACTCATGATGAATCACAGCGCCCAAAGAATTGCAATTCCATGTTGTCTCTCTATATGTGGCAATTTTGAACAAGAGTCATTAGGATCATATTCTGAACAAGAGTCAACAGGTGGGGAGCGTATGAGTTTCATTGCATCCAGAATGGCACTCAATGCCTTTGTGCCAATTTTGTAAGTCATTGCGGTGTTTAGCTTCAAGGGTGGACTACTGCTAGTGCGACACAAAGCAGCTACACAGATCATAGTGTAGATATAACGGGAAAACCATAAGTATCAGAGTAAAATCAGCAAAGTGGAACTTGCTGGAATATATGTGCTAGTATTGCCGGTACGGCTAGAAAGGCTTCGGATACCATCTCTCTTCAACTGAAGGTGCGGTATTGTTAATATCAGTGTAACTCTCAAAGGCGACACAGCTCCCCGCATTTTCTTGCTATTCTTATAGGATTCAAGTGGGCAGGCCACTACAAATCCTATTCCCATGTTTACAAAATCCTACGAATCAAAGAGGCTCGACGAGGTCAAAGTGTCCATACCAACCGACCGTATAGACCACTACACCGCAAATGTCCCTGCTCATCTTCACTACAAGGAACATACTGTACTACTATCATACTCCCTCCGTTCCAAACTATAAGTCTTGGTAGAGATTTCCACTATGGATGACATACAGATGTATCCAGATACATTTTAGAGTGTAGATTCACTCATTTTGCTCCATATGTAGTCCATGGTGGAATCTATACAAAGACTTGTATTTAGGAACGGAGAGAGTACTTATTAAAGAAGAACAGAAGAGGAACATGGTAAAGAAGAGCAAGCAGATTTTGGATAATAAAATGTTCGTTGCGCAGTGCCCACACATGATGAACCAGAGCGCATTAAGAAAGCAACTCCCTGTTGTCTCTCTATATGTGGTGCACGTGCTTTTTCAAAAGTAAAGTAGGAACATTAGCTGACCAATTAAATGTTATCTGTTTTAGTAATATCAGCATCATATCAGATTCGTACTTGAGCAACAAGTTTGGAATTATGAGTGGCACGTTGTTTAGCTTAATGGATTCAGGAGCAGTGCTAAGCAGGTACGATGATGGTACTGAATATAAAGGCATGCTGCATTTGGGTCAGTCGACCATTTCAGGCAGTTGGATGAAGATCCTACGTCTCCTAACCCTTGTTCTTCCTCGTCTCCGATTCTTCCCATACAGAACACCGCATGGGCCGCCGGCCGGACCATCGGCCCCCACCGCCTGTGTTCCTCCGCCACCCCCACCCCCCACCCCCGCCCACACCTGCGTCGAGTTTTCTTCGTTCGGCGAGGTCCCACCACCGCCCCCCAACAACCAAAGTCCCCACCCAAGCCCCTTCGTTCGCACCGGCGATCTCCGGCGAGCTCTGAAAAATCGACTGACCCAATTTTGAAATTTAGTCTACTGTGATTTAACTAGTGTGGAATATAAAAGGGGAAACCATAAGCATTGGGAGTATAGTGTTGAGCGTGCCATGGCGGTTCTGAAGGTGCAAGCATGACAAAGGCAACTTCGCAACCAATGTTTCCTCTCAACTAGCAAGTAAGTGATGGACAAGAAATCAAAGTAAAGCAGTGGCGATCTATTTTCTTGCTGCGATAAATAAGTTGAGCAGATACAAAAGAGTACCGCCTCTGGTGCGGCGCCGTGTATGCATCTGCTGAGAATTTGACGGTGCTGCGGTAGCGATGGCTGTCGGCGGCGTGGAAGCAGATCTAGGAGGGTAGATGGTGGCGGCGGGCGCGGTGGACGAGACGGTCGTAGGAGCAGCGCCGGCAAGGTGGACGACGGCGGGGATGAAGCGAGAGGACAGGATGCAAGGATCCCGGTCCAAAGCCGTGGATGAGAGAGGTCGATCTCTTGTAATGGATGGCGGCGTCGGGGTATCAGCTCCAGTATGGTGGAGGAGGACGACGGTGGATGGGGTGGCGGGCGGAGGAGGCTGGGGTGGAGATGGTGTTTTGGCGCCCACGGAGTACGAATGGGGAAATGGAGGTGGAGAGGAAGGGGGAACCATGTCTTCAGGGCGCGCTTGTCTCAAATGCAAGGAAATTTGCAAACTTAGCCCCCGTTTCAAATTTCCTACATCACAACAATATTAGTCGGTTGGGGATAGGACGGTAATCTCGCATACACCGAATATTTGCCGACGGGAGTTTGTTTTTGGCGCCCACCGTGTATGAATCGGGGAGGGAGTCGATTTCGGCCGAGGACACACTGTGTTTTGGCGCCCACCGTGTATGAATCCGGGTGAGAGGCGGTTATGTCACGTTCGAGTGAAATTACAAACCTACCCCTATCGAAACCTATAGAAATCGAGCAGATAGGCTTTGCGTGGCAGGGATAGGCAGTAGTAATTTCCATCTCGCAGATTTTGGTTTCGGGCGGTTACTGCGACTTTCCCTGCTTCGTTCAAATTTTGCAGAGTGCACGTTTACCATGCCAACTCAATTCGAATCCCGTTTGTATTCTATTTTTTTCGGGTGGGATCCATTTTTGATTGGAATAAAATTCTATATACATCATTTTTTATATATACTTTCAAAAGCACAACACCCTTTATACATAAATATGGTTTACAAATGGCATGATCTCAAATTCATAAGGTTGTATCCATCAATTTGGATTTTCAAATATTTGAAACCACTTTATGTTGAAATCCAATGTATGCATTCCTCGCTAACTGTCTCCAATTAATGTGTGTTTCATGCAGGTTTTTTTTACTTCTCAAACATGTATAATGTGTTTCACACACGCAACATATAGTGTATCCCGTTTAGACATTAATTGCATATAAACCATGCATTGTTTCTAATTAAAGAATCTATGGATCACCAATATTAATAAACTATATAACATTACACGTGTCCCGAAATTCAAATGAATATGCATGTTTGATACACCAATTTGCGTTATGATATTATCGATGTCGTGATCTCCAGTTTAAATATTTGAATCCCATTTAATCCAGATATTCGTCTCATATAACTATCACTCATGCTTATATAGGACTATCTATCTAGACCTATACGCGTTCATCGTCTCTCGGGTATCTCTCGTGCTACCTGTATGTCGACAATGATCTTTTATCTTCATAACACACTGACGGTACTCTCTCCCTCGACCTTCATCACTCTATCTCTCTCTAAGTATATCTCGCTCCCTGCTATGTGTCTCTAACTATGATTCTCCATGTGGAATCTCTTTCTCTCACACAAACACAAAACTTTGTCTTCCGGGGTCTCATTTCTGTCTACTATTCCCCTGTGTGCAACTCGCACACCCCTAATACAGAGATGTCTTTCGCTCCTTAGGTATGAGAACCTATGACTCTTCCTCTTAAATATCTCTTTCTCACACACAAACACAAACTCTGTCTCCCAGGATCTCATATTTCTCCACTGTTGTCTTGCATGTCGCTCACACACAGTCTCTCCCTAGAGATATCTTGCGTTCCCTCATATGTTTCTCTAGCTATCACTCTCGTTTTGAAATATCTTTCTCTCTCGCAGACACAAAACTCCGTCTCTCGGGATCTCATTTCTCTCCGATATTTGTTTGTATGTGAGTCACATGCACCCTTTCTTCATCTCTCTCACACCCACACCCATAACTCAGCCTTCTGATCCACTCGACTCCTATCTCTAACGCACACTAGCTAGCATCTTTATATTTCTATTTATCTGTTTCTCCATCAACCTTCTTTCATTTATAGGTTGATCTCTTTTCCACAATCGTTGTGCCTCACTCCCTCTGCTCGCCATAGATGCATGCTCCAGCCCACGCCACTATCTCTTAAAGACAAAAACACATGCTCAATTGTCGGCCTTCTTCCCTGCATTCTCGCATGCATGCATATTGTCATACCGATCCGTCTCTCCCATGTCGTTGATCTTAGCTTATGACTTATGTATTCTTTCTTTTATCTCGATCATGCGCGTGCGCACACACACACACATCCCACGTATACATGTATACCTCTCACACATGCACTTTGAAGGTCTCTATGTCTCCATACGTAGTTAATTACCCTCGACCCTAACGCCACATCGAATCGTTCTCTTCTTGTGTGCACATAACTTCCGCCTGGATGAGTAAAACACACACTCACACTTAACAATCTCCTTGTAGCTACCCCCTCTCACTCTTCCGCTATATCCCCGAAACCAATAAGACCATCCCTTCATTTAATTCCCGCCTACATGCACCATCGATATATAGTAGTCTTCCTTGGTGTCTCTCGAACGAACACGTTCTCTCGATGTCGACTTCTCTCACGTGCAAACACCTTCTCTTCCCTCTCTACGGGCATTTTCTCTCTCGCACCCCATCATTGGTGGCCTCTGCCATACACATCACCTCTCTATGATGAAGCCATGCACACTTAAATTACATCCGCCACCGAAGACCCCGCGACACACACACACACACACAAACACACACACACACACACACACACGCACGCATGCACCCACACACACACCCACACAGTTGAAGGAAATATGCCCTAGAGGCAATAATAAAGTTATTATTTATTTCCTTATATCATGATAAATGTTTATTATTCATGCTAGAATTGTATTAACCGGAAACATAATACATGTGTGAATACATAGACAAACAGTGTGTCACTAGTATGCCTCTACTTGACTAGCTCGTTAATCAAAGATGGTTATGTTTTCTAGCCATAGACATGAGTTTTCATTTGATTAACGGGATCACCTCATTAGGAGAATGACGTGATTGACTTGACCCATTCCGTTAGCTTAGCACCCGATCGTTTAGTATGTTGCTATTGCTTTCTTCATGACTTATACATGTTCCTATGACTATGAGATTATGCAACTCCCGTTTACCGGAGGAACACTTTGTGTGCTACCAAACGTCACAACGTAAATGGGTGATTATAAAGGTGCTCTACAGGTGTCTCCAAAGATACTTGTTGGGTTAGCGTATTTCGAGATTAGGATTTGTCACTCCAATTGTCGGAGAGGTATCTCTGGGCCCACTCAGTAATGCACATCACTATAAGCCTTGCAAGCATTGTGACTAATGAGTTAGTTGCGGGATGATGTATTACAGAACGAGTAAAGAGACTTGCCAGTAACGAGATTGAACTAGGTATCGAGATACCGACGATCGAATCTCGGGCAAGTAACATACCGATGACAAAGGGAACAACGTATGCTGTTATGCGGTCTGACCGATAAAGATCTTCGTAGAATATGTGGGAGCCAATATGGGCATCCAGGTCCCACTATTGGTTATTGGCCGGAGAGATGTCTCGGTCATGTCTACATAGTTCTCGAACCCGTAGGGTCCGCACGCTTAACGTTACGATGACAGTTTTATTGAGTTTTGATGTACCGAAGGAGTTCGGAGTCCCGGATGAGATCGGGGACATGACGAGTAGTCTCGAAATGACCGAGACATAAAGATCGATATATTGGACGACTATATTCGGACTTCGGAAAGGTTCCGAGTGATTCGGGTATTTTTCGGAGTACTGGAGAGTTACGGGAATTCGTATTAGGCCTTAATGGGCCATACGGGAAAGGAGAGAAAGGCCTCAAAAGGTGGCCGCGCCCCTCCCCATGGTCTGGTCCGAATTGGACTAGGGAAGGGGGGCACCCCCTTCCTTCTTTCTCCTTCTCCATTCCCTTCTCCTATTCCAACAAGGAAAGGAGGAGTCCTACTCCCGGTGAGAGTAGGACTGTTGGGGAACGTAGCAGAAATTCAAAATTTTCTACGCATCACCAAGATCAATCTATGGAGTAATCTAGCAACGAGGGGAAGGGGAGTGCACCTACATACCCTTGTAGATCGCGAGCGGAAGCGTTCAAGAGAACGGGGTTGATGGAGTCGTACTCGTCGTGATCCAAATCACCGATGATCCTAGCGCCGAACGGACGGCACCTCCGCGTTCAACACACGTACGGAGCAGCGACGTCTCCTCCTTCTTGATCCAGCAAGGGGGAAGGAGAGGTTGATGGAGATCCAGCAGCACGACGGCGTGGTGGTGGAAGTAGCGGGATTCCAACAGGGCTTCGCCAAGCGCTGCGGGAGGAGGGAGGTGTGTCATGGGAGGGAGAGGGAGGCGCCAGGGCTTAGGT
>NC_057799.1:600142353-600142889 GCF_018294505.1 Triticum aestivum
CTCCTTCTTGATCCAGCAAGGGGGGAGGAGAGGTTGATGGAGATCCAGCAGCACGACGGCGTGGTGGTGGAAGTAGCGGGATTCCAACAGGGCTTCGCCAAGCGCTGCGGGAGGAGAGGGAGGCGCCAGGGGCTAGGATTTTGCTGCCCTCCCTCCCCCCCACTATATATAGGGCCAAGGGAGAGGGGGGGGGGGGTGCAGCCTTGGCCCTTCCTCCAAGGAAGGGTGCGGCCAGGGAGGAGTCCTTCCCCCCCAAGGCACCTCGGAGGTGCCTTCCCCCTTTAGGACTCTCCCTTTATCTTATCTCTTGGCGCATGGGCCTCTTGGGGCTGGTTCCCTTGGCCCATATAGGCCAAGGTGCACCCCCTACAGCCCATGTGGCCCCCCGGGGCTGGTGGACCCCCTTGGTGGACCCCCGGACCCCTTTCGGCACTCCCGGTACAATACCGATAAAGTGCGAAACTTTTCCGGCGACCAAAATAAGACTTCCCATATATAAATCTTTACCTCCGGACCATTCCGGAACTCCTCGTGAC
>NC_057799.1:600142899-600275219 GCF_018294505.1 Triticum aestivum
CCTCCAAGGAAGGGTGCGGCCAGGGAGGAGTCCTTCCCCCCCAAGGCACCTCGGACGGGCCTTCCCCCTTTAGGACTCTCCCTTTTCCTTATCTCTTGGCGCATGGGCCTCTTGGGGCTGGTGCCCTTGGCCCATATAGGCCAAGGCGCACCCCCTACAGCCCATGTGGCCCCCCGGGGCTGGTGGACCCCTTGGTGGACCCCCGGACCCCTTTCGGCACTCCCGGTACAATACCGATAAAGTGCGAAACTTTTCCGGCGACCAAAATAAGACTTCCCATATATAAATCTTTACCTCCGGACCATTCCGGAACTCCTCGTGACGTCCGGGATCTCATCCGGGACTCCGAACAACTTTCGGGTTACCGCATACTAATATCTCTATAAACCTAGCGTCACCGAACCTTAAGTGTGTAGACCCTACGGGTTCGGGAGACAGGCAGACATGACCGAGACGACTCTCCGGTCAATAACCAACAGCGGGATCTGGATACCCATGTTGGCTCCCACATGTTCCATGATGATCTCATCGGATGAACCACGATGTCGAGGATTCAATCAATCCCGTATACAATTCCCTTTGTCTATCGGTATGTTACTTGCCCGAGATTCGATCGTCGGTATCCCGATACCTTGTTCAATCTCGTTACCGGCAAGTCTCTTTACTCGTTCCGTAACACATCATCCCGTGATCAACTCCTTGGTCACATTGTGCACATTATGATGATGTCCTACCGAGTGGGCCCAGAGATACCTCTGCATTTACACGGAGTGACAAATCCCAGTCTCGATTCGTGCCAACCCAACAGACACTTTCGGAGATACCTGTAGTGCACCTTTATAGCCACCCAGTTACGTTGTGACGTTTGGTACACCCAAAGCATTCCTATGGTATCCGGGAGTTGCACAATCTCATGGTCTAAGGAAATGATACTTGACATTAGAAAAGCTATTAGCAAACGATCTACACGATCTTGTGCTAGGCTTAGGATTGGGTCTTGTCCATCACATCATTCTCCTAATGATGTGATCCCGTTATCAACGACATCCAATGTCCATGGTCAGGAAACCGTAACCATCTATTGATCAACGAGCTAGTCAACTAGAGGCTTACTAGGGACATGGTGTTGTCTATGTATCCACACATGTATCTGAGTTTCCTATCAATACAATTCTAGCATGGATAATAAACGATTATCATGAACAAGGAAATATAATAGTAACCTATTTATTATTGCCTCTAGGGCATATTTCCAACAGTCTCCCACTTGCAGTAGAGTCAATAATCTAGTCCACATCACCATGTGATTAACACTCATAGGTCACATCACCATGTGACCAACATCCAAAGAGTTTACTAGAGTCAACAATCTAGTTCACATCTCTATGTGATTAACACTCAATGAGTTCTGGTTTGATCATGTTATGCTTGTGAGAGAGGTTATTAGTCAACGGGTCTGAACCTTTCAGATCCGTGTGCTTTACGAATATCTATGTCATCTTGTGGATGCTACCACGCGCTATTTGGAGCCATTTCAAATAATTGCTCTACTATACGAATCCGGTTTACTACTCAGAGTCATCCGGATTAGTGTCAAAGTTCGCATCGACATAACCCTTTACGACGAACTCCCTTTCACCTCCATAATCGAGAAAATTCCTTAGTCCACTAGGTACTAAGGATAAGTTCGACCGCTGTCATGTGATCCATTCCTGGATCACTATTGTACCCCTTGACCAACTCATGGCAAGGCACACTTCATATGCGGTACACAGCATAGCATACTGTAGAGCCTACGTCTAAAGCATAGGGGACGACCTTCGTCCTTTCTCTCTCTTCTGCTGTGGTCAGGTCTTGAGTCTTACTCAATACTCACACCTTGTAACACAGCGAAGAACTCCTTCTTTGCTGATCTATTTTGAACTCATTAAAAATCATGTCAAGGTGTGCGTTCTTTGAAAGTATCATCAGGCGTCTTGATCTATCTCTATAGATCTTGATGCCCAATATGTAAGCAGCTTTATCCAGGTCTTCCTTTGAAAAACTCCTTTCAAACAACCCTTTATGCTTTCCAGAAATTCTACATCATTTCGGATCAACAATATGTCATTCACATATACTTATCAGAAATGTTGTAGCGCTCCCACTCACTTTATTGTAAATACAAGTTTCTAACAAACTATGTATAAACCCAAAAACTTTGATCACTCCATCAAAGCGTATATTCTGACTCCGAGATGCTTGCTCTAGTCCATGGAAGGATCGCTGGAGCTAGCATACCTTTTAGCATCCTTAGGATCGACAAAACCTTTCTGATTGTATCACATACAACCTTTCCTTACGAAAACTGGTAAGGAAACTTGTTTTGACATCCATCTGCCAGATTTCATAAATGCAGCTAATGCTAACATGATTCCGACGGACTTAAGCATCGCTACGGATGAGAAAATCTCATCGTAGTCAACTCCTTGAACTTGTGAATATACTCTTTGCCACAAGTCGAGCTTCATAGACGGTAACATTACCGTCCATGTCCGTCTTCTTCTTAAAGATCCATTTATCTCGGATTTCATGGCTTCTAACCATTTGTCGGAATATGGGCCCACCATCGCTTCTCCATAGCTCATAGGTTCAGTATTGTCCAACAACATGATATCTCAGACAGGATCACGTACCACTCTGAAGTAGTATGCATCCCTGTCGTCCTATGAGGTTTGGTAGTGACTTGATCCGAAGTTTCATGATCACTATCATAAGCTTCCACTTCAATTGGTATAGGTGCCACAGGAACAACTTCCTGTGCCCTGCTACACACTAGTTGAAGTGACGGTTCAATAACCTCATCAAGTCTCCACCATCCTCCCACTCAATTCTTCCGAGAGAAACTTTTCCTCGAGAAAGGACTCGTTTCTAGAAGCAATTACTTTTGCTTCTAGATCTGAAATAGAAGGTATGCCCAACTGCTTTGGGTATTCTATGAAGATGCATTTATCCGCTTTGGGTTCGAGCTTATTAGCCTGAAACTTTTTCACATAAGCATCGCAGCCCCAAACTTTTAAGAAACGACAACTTAGGTTTCTCTAAACGGTGTCGTCTCAACGAAATTGCGTGGTGCCCCTTTTAAAGTGAATGTGGTTGTCTCTAATGCCTAACCCATAAACGATAGTGGTAATTCGATAAGAAACATCATGGTATGCACCATATCCAATAGGGTGCAGCTATGATGTCCGGACACACCATCACACTATGGTGTTCCAGGCGATATTAATTGTGAAACACTTTCCAAAATGTCTTAATTGTGTGCCAAACTCCTAACTCAGATACTCATCTCTATGATCATATCACAGACATTTTATCCTCTTGTCACGACGATCTTCAACTTCACTCTGAAATTACTTGAACCTTTCAATAATTCAGACTTGTGTTTCATCAAGTAAATACACTCAGCATCTACGCAAATCATCTGTGAAGTAAGAACATAACGATATCCACTGCATGCCTCAGCACTCATTGGACTGCATACATCAAAATGTATTACTTCCAATAAGTTGCTCTCTTGTTCCATCTTACTGAAAACGAGGCCTTTCAGTCATCTTGCCCATGTGGTATGATTTGCATGTCTCAAGTGATTCAAAATCAAGTGAGTCCAAACGATCCATCTGCATGGAGTTTCTTCATGCATATATACCAATAGACATGGTTCGCATGTCTCATTCTTTTCAAAAATGAGTGAATCCAAAGATCCATCTACATGGAGCTTCTTCATGCGTTCTATACCAATATGACTCAAGTGGCAGTGCCACAAGTATGTGGTACTATCATTACTATCTTATATCTTTTGGCCTGAACATGTGTACCACTACGATCGAGATTCATTTTAGGTGCAAGACCATTGAAGGTATTATTCAAATAAACAGAGTAACCATTATTCTCCTTAAATGAATAACCGTACTGCGATAAACATAATCCAATCATGCTCAACGCAAACACCAAATCTCGATAGTAGAGGGAGCATGCGATGCTTGATCACATCAACCTTGGAAACACTTCCAACACACATCGTCATCTCACCTTTAGCTAGTCTCCATTTATTCCGCAGCTTTTATTTTGAGTTACTAACACTTAGCAACCGAACCGGTATCTAATACCCTGGTGCTGCTAGGAGTACTAGTAAAGTACACAGTCATATAACGTATATCCAATATACTTCTGTCGACCTTGCCTGCCTTCTCATCTACCAAGTATCTAGGGTAGTACTGCTTCAGTGACCGTTCCCCTCATTACAGAAGCACTTAGTCTCGGGTTTGGGTTCAACCTTGGGATTCTTCACTAGAGCAGCAAATGATTTGCTGTTTCATGAAGTATCCCTTTTGCCCTTGCCCTTCTAGAAACTAGTGGTTTTACTAACCATCAACAACTGATGCTCCTTCTTGATTTCTACTTTCGCGATGTCAAACATCGCGAGTTGCTCAAGGATCATCATGTCTATCCCTGCTATGTTATAGTTCATCACGAAGCTCTAATAGCTTGGTGGCAGTGACTATGGAGAACCATCACTATCTCATCTGGGAGATTAACTCCCACTCGATTCAAGTGATTGTGGCACTCGGACAATCTGAGCACATGCTCAACGATTGAGCTCTTCTCCCTTAGTCTGCAGGCTCAAGAAACTTGTCAGAGGCCTCATACCTCCTGACGTGGGCACTAGTCTGAAATCCCAATTTCAATCTTCGGAACATCTCATATGTTCTGCGACGTTTCAAAACGTCCTTGGTGCCACAATTCTAAACCGTTAGCATCACACACTGAACTATCACGTAGTCATCAAAACGTGTATGTCAGATGTTTCGCAACATCTACAGACGATGCTGAGGTTCAGCACACCGAGCGGTGCATTAAGGACATAAGCCTTCTGTGCAGCAATGAGGACAATCCTCAGTTTACGGACCCAGTCCGCATAATTGCTACTATCAACTTTCAACTAAATTTTCTCTAGGAACATATCTTAAATAGTAGAACTAAAGCGTAAGCTTATGACATAATTTGCAAAGACCTTTTGACTATGTTCATGATAATGAAGTTCATCTGATTATGAACTCCCACTCAGATAGACATCCCTCTAGTCATCTAAGTGATACATGATCCGAGTCAAACTAGGCCATGTCCGATCATCACGTGAGACGGACTAGTCATCATCGGTGAACATCTCTATGTTGATCGTATCTGCTATACGACTCATGTTCGACCTTTCGGTCTCTTGTGTTCCGAGGCCATGTCTGTACATGCTAGGCTCGTCAAGTCAACCTAAGTGTTTCGCATGTGTTCCGAGGCCATGTCTGTACATGCTAGGCTCATCAACACCCGTTGTATTCGAACGTTAGAATCTATCACACCCGATCATCACGTGGTGCTTCGAAACAATGAACCTTCGCAACGGTGCACAGTTAGGGGGAACACGTCTCTTGAAATTTTTAGTGAGGGATCATCTATTTATGCTACCGTCGTTCTAAGCAAATAAGATGTAAACATGATAAACATCACATGCAAATCATAAAGTGACGTGATATGGCCAATATCATCTTGCGCCTTTTGATCTCCATCTTCAAGGCGCGGCATGATCACCTTCGTCACCGGCATGACACCATGATCTCCATCATCATGATCTCCATCATTGTGTCTTCATGAAGTTGTCTCGCCAACTATTACTTCTACTACTATGGCTAACGGTTAGCAATAAAGTAAAGTAATTACATGGCGTTTTCATTGACACGCAGGTCATACAATAAATTAAGACAACTCCTATGGCTCCTGCCGGTTGTCATACTCATCGACATGCAAGTCGTGATTCCTATTACAAGAACATGATCAATCTCATACATCACATATATCATTCATCACATCCTTTTGGCCATATCACATCACATAGCATACCCTGCAAAAACAAGTTAGACGTCCTCTAATTGTTGTTGCATGTTTTACGTGGCTGCTATGGGATTCTAGCAAGAATGTTTCTTACCTACGCAAAAGCCACAACGTGATATGCCAATTTCTATTTACCCTTCATAAGGACCCTTTTCATCGAATCCGATCCGACTAAAGTGGGAGAGACAGACACCCGCTAGCCACCTTATGCAACTAGTGCATGTCAGTCGGTGGAACCTGTCTCACGTAAGAGTACGTGTAAGGTCGGTCCGGGCCGCTTCATCCCACGATGCCGCCGAATCAAGATAAGACTAGTAACAGCAAGTAAATTGACAAAATCGACGCCCACAACTACTTTATGTTCTACTCGTGCATAGAAACTACGCATAGACCTAGCTCATGATGCCACTGTTGGGGAACGTAGCAGAAATTCAAAATTTTCTACGCATCACCAAGATCAATCTATGGAGTAATATAGCAACGAGGGGAAGGGGAGTGCACCTACATACCCTTGTAGATCGCGAGCGGAAGCGTTCAAGAGAACGGGGTTGATGGAGTCGTACTCGTCGTGATCCAAATCACCGATGATCCTAGCGCCGAACGGACGGCACCTCCTCGTTCAACACACGTACGGAGCAGCGACGTCTCCTCCTTCTTGATCCAGGAAGGGCGAAGGAGAGGTTGATGGAGATCCAGCAGCACGACGGCGTGGTGGTGGAAGTAGCGGGATTCCAACAGGGCTTCGCCAAGCGCTGCGGGAGGAGGGAGGTGTGTCACGGGAGGGAGAGGGAGGCGCCAGGGCTTAGGTTTTGCTGCCCTCCCTTCCCCCCACTATATATAGGGCCAAGGGAGAGGGGGGTCGCAGCCTTGGCCCTTCCTCCAAGGAAGGGTGCGGCCAGGGAGGAGTCCTTCCCCCCCAAGGCACCTCGGACGGGCCTTCCCCCTTTAGGACTCTCCCTTTTCCTTATCTCTTGGCGCATGGGCCTCTTGGGGCTGGTGCCCTTGGCCCATATAGGCCAAGGCGCACCCCCTACAGCCCATGTGGCCCCCCGGGGCTGGTGGACCCCCTTGGTGGACCCCCGGACCCCTTTCGGCACTCCCGGTACAATACCGATAAAGTGCGAAACTTTTCCGGCGACCAAAATAAGACTTCCCATATATAAATCTTTACCTCCGGACCATTCCGGAACTCCTCGTGACGTCCGGGATCTCATCCGGGACTCCGAACAACTTTCGGGTTACCGCATACTAATATCTCTATAACCCTAGCGTCACCGAACCTTAAGTGTGTAGACCCTACGGGTTCGGGAGACAGGAAGACATGACCGAGATGACTCTCCGGTCAATAACCAACAGCGGGATCTGGATACCCATGTTGGCTCCCACATGTTCCACGATGATCTCATCGGATGAACCACGATGTCGAGGATTCAATTAATCCCATATACAATTCCCTTTGTCTATCGGTATGTTACTTGCCCGAGATTCGATCGTCGGTATCCCGATACCTTGTTCAATCTCGTTACCCGCAAGTCTCTTTACTCGTTCCGTAACACATCATCCCGTGATCAACTCCTTGGTCACATTGTGCACATTATGTTGATGTCCTACCGAGTGGGCCCAGAGATACCTCTCCGTTTACACGGAGTGACAAATCCCAGTCTCGATTCGTGCCAACCCAACAGACACTTTCGGAGATACCTGTAGTGCACCTTTATAGCCACCCAGTTACGTTGTGACGTTTGGTACACCCAAAGCATTCCTACGGTATCCGAGAGTTGCACAATCTCATGGTCTAAGGAAATGATACTTGACATTAGAAAAGCTCTTAGCAAACGAACTACACGATCTTGTGATAGGCTTAGGATTGGGTCTTGTCCATCACATCATTCTCCTAATGATGTGATCCCGTTATCAACGACATCCAATGTCCATGGTCAGGAAATCGTAACCATCTATTGATCAACGAGCTAGTCAACTAGAGGCTTACTAGGGACATGGTGTTGTCTATGTATCCACACATGTATCTGAGTTTCCTATCAATACAATTCTAGCATGGATAATAAACGATTATCATGAACAAGGAAATATTATAATAACTATTTATTATTGCCTCTAGGGCATATTTCCAACAAGGACTCCCCCTCCTGGGGCACCTCTCCTCCCTAGGCCGGCGGCCTCCCCCTTGCTCCTTTATATATGGGGGCAGGGGGGCACCCCATGGACACACAATTGATATATGATATTTTAGCCGTGTGCGGTGCCCCCCTCCACCATATTACACCTCGATAATACCGTTGCGGAGCTTAGGCGAAGCCCTGCGTCGGTGGAACATCATCATCGTCACCACGCCGTCGTGCTGACGAAACTCTCCCTCAACACTCGGCTGGATCGGAGTTCGAGGGATGTCATCGAGCTGAACGTGTGCTGAACTCGGAGGTGCCGTGCGTTCGGTACTTGATCGGTCGGATTGTGAAGACGTACGACTACATCAACCGCGTTGTGATAACGCTTCCGCTTTCGGTCTACGAGGGTACGTAGACAACACTCTCCCCTCTCGTTGCTATACATCACCATGATCTTGCGTGTGCGTAGGAATTTTTTTGAAATTACTACGTTCCCCAACAACAGTAAGACTCCATCACACACACACGCGCGCACACACACAGAGACTAAGACTCCATCTCTCTCCCCCCCCACACACACACTGAGACTCCATCTCACACACACATGCTCTAGGCGGAGCATTTGTTCCTACCACCCTTCATCCACCCTTACCCGTATGATAAACAATCACCTTAATTTACTTGTATAACATGGACAAATTCCACTTTACTTTAGTAGTTAGCAAACTTATCATTGGTACCCTTATAAAAAACTGAGTTGGCGATGATGGTGTGCCTGCCATCTTGTAATATAGACCGTCTGATCTATATCTGACGGATAGAAAGCAAAGTATGATAATTTTACAAAAGATAGCCGCACCTCTCTCCACATCCTTATATCCCACACCTCATTGCTGAGAAATTAAAAAAGAAAGTCTCCGGAACAATCAAGCATGGTGGCCGCTGCCGCCTGCTGGCGCCATCCATCCCCATGCCTCCGCCCATTCCGGCCACCAGTCACCACCACGCTCCACTCCTCCTCACCTTATCTCTCATCTTTCATTTTTTTGATGACATACTCGAGATACCAGTTTTTCGATAAAATTCTCGAAATATCATTACTTTTTACACATGGGATTACTCTTGCATGGGTAAATCACAACATGTGTTTTGTAAAAAAAATGCATATTGATGTTCCGTGCAATGCACGAGCATCTTGCTTGTAATTATATAACGCAAATCACGAGCAGGAGTGACATTTTTTTACACAACCACGTTAACATGGCCACGTAAATCAGTAGCTAACGTAAATACCATTATACTTATATCCTGATGCAAAAGGTTGAGTACATGTCCGAAGAGTAGAGTCGCACACACGCACTCTGTCTCTCAGAATCTCATACACACACACACACACCAGTTACGTGACGCCCAGTTAAGCAGACACGTATGTTACAATTTGTGCACCCGCGGGTACACGTGATGCTGCGCATTTATTTAAGCCGGACGGTTCAAAATCTATACTCCCTTGCCAGCGTGCGCTTCCCGCGTGAAACGGTTAGCGTCTCCCTGGAGCGTCAGTGCCGCATTAATGCCCGGCCAGAGCAGAGGCGACCTCTCACTGGCGCCGGCTTTGAAGCGGCGCGACGGCCGAGAGAGCGCCGCTTCCTGGTGCACCTACTGCTCCGCGTCGAGGCTGGCCATCGACCGGGGTGATGCCCCCCTTCCGTTCCGCACTCTAATCTGGTGCATGACACGTATTATGTCGACCCCGATGCTGCTGGCTGTCCCACATGTCGGCGAAGTAGTACGTAGTAGTAAGAAGAAGCAAAGAATCACGCGGTATACTAGAGATTCCAACAAGTGACTAGACTACACCGCGTGCAGTATCTCAAATCTCAAATCTCAAATCTCCCTTCCGGTTTATAGGGCTCAAATCTCAAATCTCATCAACCAAGTCATTTTGCGATTGGAGGAATGTATCTCCTACTTTACAAAACTACCCTAATTAAACTCATGCATTAATTACGTAGTTTTCTCATTTTCCTCTCCGCCTTGGTCGCGGTGCACAATATTGACCACTCCTATATGACTAGCCGCTCTATCTACATGCGGGACATCAAAGCATCCGGGCCCGCGTGCCATCCACCAAATCACAGCGAGGTGCTACAGTCGAAACTCACCGGTCACCCCGGTGTGGCCGTCATGACCCGTCATATCACAAAACCCACACCTTTACCATCAGTGGTAAAGTGGCCTCCAAGTTGGACTGGACGAAGCAACCATCATTTCACTAGAACGCTCGTTGAAGCCCTTTCTCCCCTTTCTTGAAGAAAACCTCACTCCAGGCTACTCACTTCTGCAAATTTTCTTCTGTACCGATGAAGGAAAGGTGGGCGAATCAGTGATGCTGCTATATTTGCATTCCAAGAATCTTATTTCTGCGAAGCACCGACCGATTCTCATAGCCTATTCTTTTCCCGTTTTCATTGCGATTGTGGTTTCCTTTCGATTGCTTTTTGTTTGTCAGTTCATTGATGGATCCTAGAGCACTAGGCAAAGAGTTGCCGGCGGACAACCCACTGGAGACAGCGATCTCCAGGAAGTGAGCACCGACCAACGAGTTGACCATGTTGGCGGGCGAACCCATGGAGACAAAGAACTCCAAGAAACAAGCACTGGCCAAAGAGTTGACGACGTTGGCGGACGAACTCCTCAAAGAAAGTTGGAAGAACAGCAAGGGCCCCACCATGCCTACCCCAGAAACTCTGGTGGCCACCTTTGCGCGGCTCAAGGCCGAGTTTGATAAGATTGTCGCCGTTGAGATGCAGTATTCCCCTGGCAAAGTGATGGCCCCCATCGAGGACGAGGAGATGGCCTCCGGTGGGATGGGATCCCCCGGTGAGCTGCACAAGGTAAAAAATCAAAGTTGTGGTTTTTGATTATTTGCAATGTGCTTGCTAATATGTTATGGTTGTGTAGGTGCCGGTGGACGTCCTTGATGATTCCGATGTCGCGGCCCGTCCTGTGGACAACGCCCCAGAGATCGTTTTCGATGTCGCGGTCTTTCCTGTTGGCATCGCCCCGGAGATCGATTCTGATGCCGCTGTCCATCCTGTGGACGTCGCCCAGAGATTGATTCCGATGTCGCGGTCAGTCCTGTGGACATCGCCCTAGAGATCGATTCCCATGCCGCTGTCCGTGCTGTGGTCATTGCCCGAGAGATCGATGACAAGAAATAGTTGGTCGCGCTAATCCTTCAGGGTAGTTTGCATTGCCCTGTGTTTAATTACCAGAACGATGTGTGTTATCAAACCATCTTAGGGCTAGTGCACTGTCTGTGTCGGCGGTACTTCCTAGTACTTTTGTTTGATAGTGAATCATGCGAAGCCTCTCCGAGTTATGGAAACAGATGTATCCTCACCAGCTTTTGATGTAATATATGGCATGCTTAGATGTAAGTTTGAACTGTTTATCATATCAGCAGGGCTTATTTGATGATTCTTGGTGTTAGTAGGCTAGCTACTGTGCGAGCTATAGTACTTGCAAAACACTCACCGAAGAGAAATGTTGGGGCTGATGAGCTTGTGGTACGCTTGTACTGATCCGTCGTCGATCGGCCAATAGCCCATTCTCCTAAAATTGGTAGGCTTAGCGATCGATCAGACAATAGTCGACACTGATACATTCATGCCTCATTTGCTTCATAGGTTAGGAAAATCATAGCAAAAGTACAGAGACGTACAACACAAAATCATAGCAGTACAGTGACGTCCCTCTGTTTCAAAATAGATCAGTCAACTTTGTACTACTAACTTTGAAACGGAGGGAGTACAGATCCTAGGCGGGCTAGTTTGGCCTAGTGGGTTTTAGTGATATTACGTGGTACAGTGCCGTCCAGTCTTCGCGTGTGGTAGCAGTATTGCGGGGAGAGTAAGTTTTCTTGAAGAAGCGGAATTCAACGAAGTCATGATGGTTCCTTCGTCCGACTAACTTGCAGTGGGAAAGGTTAAGCCTGTGCTACGACCGGGGTGGACCAGGATAATTTTGTGCATGGTAGGTGGACCAGGATGGTCGACGTCCCACATGTCGGCGAGTGAAAGTATTCTTTCCGATATAGTGGACGAGCAAGTAGTATTCAATGTTTATTTTTGATGAAACCTATTTTCTCCACTGTTACGACGGAGGAGTGTGAAACACGGCAGCCTAGTGAACTTGGCATGTGCACCACTCCCTCCTTCCTCATGTAATACTACCATAGTGTTGACTATAAGGTTACAACTTTTTCTCACTTTCTCTCTATCTATTTTCTCTCAAATGTTTTTTACCTTTCTTTTTTAGACACAATTGTTTTTTATGCCTCTTTTTTTAGAATTAGTTTTTTATACCTAGGAGCACGTGTAGAGACGAGCTCCTGCAGATCCCACTCCTTGACTTTGTCAATGCCTCTCTCTCCTCCACATAAGCGGGCTTGTCGAGAAGACAAGAGATGATCTCTTAGCGCAATATGTTTCACCATGTTTTTAGGAATAACTAGTTATTGAAGATAAGGCTAAGTGATGAGCCATTGTACACATGTTTTTTTGTCATCTCTAAATTACATGCAAGACTTATGATAAGACTATCTTATCAACCATTGTACATGCCCTTTATAGCCCAGAATTTTACTGGTAGTACTTTCTATGAATGCGGGCAGCTGGCCTCTGAGGGGGGAGCATGCGCGGGGAGGTGGTGGGTGGGGGAGGGGTTCTGGTGGGCCAGGGCGGTAAGAAGCGGGCTTGGAAGCGGTGCGGACTCCCGCATGGCCCACCTCACATTATCACCACATATTTCTTGGAGTCCGTGCACGGCGGGCGGGCGATCTCTTCTCCCTCCCCCGTCTCTCTCCTCTCAGCCGACGCCCGCCGAGCGATTAGATTTCGGCTATCGACGGTTTATTCAATTGCAGTCCCACATGTCAGTGAAAATGCAAGACAACGCGTGTCCCCTCTAGTGAGCGGCGTGCGAGCCGGACTGTCAGGGGTGCGACGTGAACGCGACGCGTATGAGTTGTAAGTGTGCCGCCTTTTCCCTTTGAACTTGCAAAGCGTAACATTTTCGTGCGATCGATTGATAGAAATCCAGAACAAAATGACGAGGGCGGTGCTTTCTTGCGTGTTAGGCGGGCTATTTTGAGTGATATGACGTGCTGCAGTGCCGTCCACTTGCTCCATTTTTATGTAAGCATGAGTCTACACTCTTACGTGGGAGGAGTGCGAAACACGGCATATCTGATTTTGATCGAGGGATAACTATTCCCTGCGAAATAATGGAGCATTATTAGTGATTATAGCATGATAGTTAGGGCATCTCCAGCACTGGCCCTCAAATTTACACCGGCATCTGTCCGAGGACACTGGTGGATGCCATCCAATGCTGCCCGCATACCTTTCGACAACTATATGAACTAACCGGACGAAATTCGTGCAAACAAAGCAAATTTCAAATTGACCGGTTGAAATTCATTACATTTCGAGAACTTTTCCTATAAACTGGACGAAATTCATTACATATTTCGCACAAACCATACTAAAACCTACTGTAAACCTAATCTAAACGATCGTCGGGCCCCGACCACCATGTCCGGCCCTGAACCCGAGAAAGTCGGCCATTGCCTTTGTCTCCTCCTTATCCGCCTCGATAACCTCCTCCTCCGGAGCACAAGGTTATGTAGATTTCCGCCTCCACGTCGCCGTCAAGCGGCTAATCGGACGCCGATTTTTATCCCACCAAGCTTGGCATCGACTGAGTGGAGGAGCGGTGGCCATCCTGGGACCAGAGCGGTGGCGACCTACCATGCACTACTCTTCCTCGCTGCCGGCTGCGCCTGCGCACGCGTGCCGGCTTCGTGGTCGTGGCGGCGGAGGGCGGCCGGGGGGTGGGGGTGGGGAGCCGGCGATCTCCTTCGTCTGCTCCTGCGAGTGTACGTCCAAGAGAGCTTTGGAGCGTGCCCGGAGCGGAGCCACCGATGTCCTTCGTCTGCTCCTGCGACAGTACGTCCAAGAGAGCTTTGGAGTGCCCGGAGGCCTTGGTTGGAGTGGTGCCAACAGAAGGAAGGGACCGCAGGAGAATGAGTGTGGGTCTTTGGCTATGGCTGGGAGCTGGGGCTCATGTTAATATAGCGGGCGAATGGCAATGAGCCGCGGCAGACGGATGGACGGCTGGCACCAGAGTAGGTTCGTCGGTAGCCGTGGTGTAACGCGGAGCAATCGCTTGCACCGGGATGCCGCGCGGGTGTCGCTCTCTCGACCGTCGCGCTGCTGCAATGCCGGCGCCAGTGAGAGGTCGCGTCGGGCATGAATGCGGACGCTGCTTCAGTGACTTAACCGCAGGTGCTTTGTCTCACTGACATGTGGGCCCAACGGGCATCAGGCCCGCCTGTCAGTGACACACCAACTGCACCTGCAGTTAAGGCTGGTGAATGCGGCATTGACGTTCTGGAGAGACGGTGATCGTTTCACACGGGAAGCGCACGCTAGCGATGGAAGGGGTTTTGGTAGGCTAGGGCGGTCAGACGCTGGCGTGGTGGTAAAATGTGAACTCATGGATGACGAGCCTTTGAAGCGTATGCGGCACGTATTGACAACCAGGCGTCCATGCAACCGCTCTTGTCGCCAGCTAGCATTCGACGACCACCATTAGACACCACACAACCATACATAACTTACGAATAATGGACGAATCGATCAGACACACACTCGTGTGCAGTGGCACTATGATCGGTTGCTCACGATAGTACATACTCTGCACCATAGTACCCTCTCTAGCTAGGCTGTTTTATAGATTGTCGTTGTGATGGACGATATACATGAGCAAGGCGCCGAGTTACGAGTATGACCGTTGGTGTTGATCCAGGTGAATACATGCTCGGTGTTCGCGGAGGCCTCCAACAAATGTCTAAACAGTAATGTCACATACGCATAATTTTGGTTTTTATTTCTTTCTCCACTTACAAGTAGGCCCGCATAGATAGATAGATAAAGAACACGAGTTGATGAGGCGCATGCAGACTGTTTGACTGGTCAACCAGACAAATACGGAGCTATACGCTGAGCCAGTGACCGTATAATCACCATATCTCGTATACAATGATCAAAGTGAGCTATCAAGACAAGTTAAATGACCGCCAATGCATTTTACTCGGTAATAAATGACCAGGATTGAAGGGGAATCCAAATTTCCTTCATCTTCTGTCCTTGAGCTCTTGACAAACCAATGCACTTTATGGTTGTCTGGCTACTCCACCCCAAAGCTGTCACCAAGCGTCGTTCATGCCACCGCGCCGCACACCAACCGGTAAGGAAGCGATGGCATCCCGCCGCGCCGAGTTCCTCGCCGCCCATGACCGCACACAGAATGGTAGGCAAGCGGTGGCACCCCGCCATGCCTAGTTCATCACCGCTCGTGACCTCACACCTATGTGGGCGGAATTTGAAGCTGCCAAGGCCGAATGGGCGGTAGAGCAAGAGGCGGCCAAAGCCGCACAGAGGGAGCGGAAAAGTCAGAAAGCACTCAAGAAAAGAGAGGCTCGCCGCCGCAAGAAAGAAGAGGACGCACGCACTGTTGCGGAGAGGTCGGCAGAGATCCAAGCACGGTGGGGTGTCGCCGACAAAGCCGGGAAGGAGAACGACGGCGTCTGGCCAGCATGTGAGAAGTAGTAGTACTAGTAGTTAGTGTGTGTGTCTGTGTCGCCCGTACGTTTGTTTAATTAATTACAAGCATGTAACAGTACTACTAGTTACTACTGTAGTTTTTAGAGCAAATTACCAGTACATTAGCCAAGACTCAATGGAAAAATTCCTATCCTATGCATAAAATGGCATATCTTTCTCTATAGGAATTGAGATGCATGTCATCTCACTTCCTATGATTTTCATATTCCTATAAAATTCCTATCCTATGAACCAAAGGAGGCCTCTGCTGGAGTAACTACTGTAGCTAGCAGTACTGCTGGTACAGTAGTTTTCTTCAAGAAGCGGAATTCAAAGTCATGACGGTTCCTTCATCGGAGCAACTTCATAGTGGGTAAGGTTGGGCCTGTGATTTGACGGCTCATTAGTAATTACTGCGGCGTGACGACCGGGGTGAGTCTCCCTTGGAGTTCTGCGGGCATGGCAAGTGGACCAGGATGGTTGTCGGAGTAAATGGCCATGGGTAGCCTAACCGACTCCCCCTGGCTCTTCGAAAAATTATCAGGCCATTCAAGCCTTCAAGCATACAAAGCATAGGGCCGCCTTCCCCCGGCCGGCTATCCCCAGGGCTGACTCCTAGAAGCCGGCCATGAAGAAAGCCGACTCCCAGAAGCCGGCCATGAAGAAAGCCGGCTCCCAGAAGCCGGGCAAGACTGCACCCACTAAGACTGTACCCACATAACAGCGATAGGATGGGGTGTGGCCGCAGTACAGCCCACTACCCCCGAATCCCGGAACAGGCATGGCCACAGGGTGCCGTACGGGCCAGTCATCCCCCGCCCGGCGCGGCACTGTAGCCGTGCTAGCCTCGATGTCACCCACGACAGGCGCCAGTACGGCCCGTAGACGGCGGGCCACTTCTGCCAGAGAGACGCCCGAAGGCGGCCTGGCCTCCTCTAGTCGGCCAGGGGTGTGGCCGGCTTCGAATAGCCAGCTACCTCCCTCCCTCGAAACATGTGCCTCATTAAGGAGACAAGACGAGGTAAGGCTACAGTAAGAGTCCGCAAGGCGGCGACACTGTAGCCACGCTTACCACAACAAAGCTCTCGTCATCAAAGGCGAGGCAACAGTAACCAGCCGCCGACAAAGCCAACAAGCGGTGGGGCCGGCCTTTCGGCCAAGAGGCCGGCAGCCGGCGGGACCCACCAGTCGGCGGGCCCCAATGACCGGCGGAGAAGCCGGCGTGCATAGACGCTGACGGCTGGGACCCGCGCGCAGCCGGATTACCATTGTACCCCTGGGGGTAGGCCTATATAAACCCCCCGGGACACCCATGCAAAGGGTTGATCTCATAGAATTCTACACACCACATAGAGAGAAAAGGAGAGCTAGCCTTGCCCTTCTTCTTCCTCTAGCCAAACAGCTCAAGGAGCGCTTGTAGCTACTTGTATTGATCTAGTGATCATGCGGAGACCCCGCAGAGCAGGACTAGGGGTGTTATCTCCACGGAGAGCCCTGAACCTGTGTAAGATTCGCCGGCGTGCATGTCTTCGCCTCATCCCGTTTCCAGGCACCGGCGATGTTTTACTGGCTCCCACAATGATAAGCCATCCGTTGGCATATGTCGCACCTACCACCCGACATTTGGTGCCCACCGTTGGGCCAGGTGCACCGTCGTCCGGAGACCTGTTCTGGACGGGAACCCTTTTCCTCCCCCGCGAGCGCAACCAGCCTGCTGCGCTCGATGGCGCTTGCCCCGACGCGCTGCTAGGCGTCGACGGCACCTGCGCAGCGAGCTGCCTCGCCGATCTTCTTGGCGAGACTCGCATCTCCGACGAGCCCGCGTCTGACGCGGGCACGGACTGCCCCGAGAGCCGCCTCGTCAGCCGCCTCGACCAGCTTCACGTCTCTAGCGAGCTTGCTGTGGACTTGGAGTCGGTCGGCTCCACTGACCCGATGCTTGTCAACTCTGACACGGCATCGCTCGATGCCTACCCCTCCGATGTGGTAGTCTTCGACGAATCTCTCCCTCGAGCTGACAGCGGCTGCAGCGCTGTCACTGAGGTGCTGGTCATCAGCCACGTCGCCGACTCGGGCGTGAAAGCCCACGACGCCCTACAAGCGGCGATGCACGACTTATCCGTCCCCATCCCGGCTGACGCCGACGCCGAGACCCTGGAGGCACGCCGCCTCGCCCTCATCGCGGAGGGCCAGAAGATAGCCTCCATGAGACGCCTCACTGAGGCTCACCAGCGCGAAGTCGACCGCGCCGCCTTTGGTACGCCGCCGCATGGCGGGCCGAGCCGAGCCGACCTCGTCAAGAAGTGCGGCGCGGCCATCGCCAGCATGCTGAGGGCAGACCGCCCCGTCTACGCCACACCGCTTGAGAATCTGCGAGCCGCTCAGGCGGCCGCAGAAGAGCTGAATGGGCTGGGGGCTGATGAGCTCCCTTACATGACACGGCGCATCCAGCAGCTGATCGACGCGGCGGCAGAACAACATGAAGCCGGCGCTCGCGCTGAGAGTCCTCCCCCACGCCGAGAGCACGCCGCGACATCCCGGTCACCGACTGCGAGCGGCGCCCGCAAGGAAAGACAAGGAGCCGACTGCTAGCCGCAGCCGGACTCGAATCACCATCGAGCGCGACGCGGAAGGCCGCCCTCGGGCAGTGGAGCGCCAAGGCAATCCGCCTCCTCCCCCGCCTCGTGGGGAGAGGCATCCCACCCCGCCGCCTGTCACACATTCGGCTCTCGGTGGCCGACTAGGCCACCGCAAAGGAGTCGGCGAGAACGACGCCCGCCACCGGATCGACCGCCTAGCTCGATCCCTGGTGCTAGAAGAAGAAGACGATGTCGGCCCGCCATGCTTTGGCCCCCGCATCCGCGACGAGCCCTTCCCCAAAGGGTTCTCGCTCCCCAGAGACACGCCCAAGTACAACGGCTCTGTGAAGCCAGAAGATTGGCTCATCGACTACTCTACCGCTGTCAGCATAGCGAACGGCAACAGGCGCGTAGCCGTGAAGTACATCCCTCTCATGCTGCAAGGCACGGCGCGCACCTAGCTCAACAGCCTCAAGCCCTTCAGCGTCAACAGCTGGCTGGACTTCACGGAAGTCTTCGTCCGCAACTTCACCAGCACGTACAAGCGGCCTCCCAAGCCCCGCCAGCTCTCCTTATGCGTCCAAGGGCCCAGCGAGTCGACCCACGACTACCTTATGCGGTGGGCCGAGCTCCGCAACTCCTGCGAGGGGGTGCACGAGGTTCAAGCCATCGAATACTTCATCGCCGGGTGCCGAGAGGGCACCCTCCTCAAGCACCGACTCCTCTGCGACGAGCCGGCTACCCTCGACGAGCTGCTGGTCATTGCAGACAAGTACGCCATGGCCGACTCCTCGATGAAGACCGAGCTCCGAGTCGACGCCTCTGGAAAGGTGCTCGCTCCAGCTCCTAAGACGCCGACTGGCGACCCCAATCGGCGCCCCTACCAGAATGACCACAAGCGCAAGGCCCCTATGCCGCCTTCCACCAGCCGGCAGGTGGCCACAGTCGAAGATGAGCAGCCCGAAGAGCGGCCCGCTCCCAAGAAGAAGGGCGGCAGGCCGGCTTGGCAGCCGGCCTTCTCCTACGAGCAGACTCTCGATGCCCCCTGCAAGTTCCACAGCGGCGCGAAGCCGTCCAACCACACTACCCGAAAGTGCCACTGCCTCACCCGGATCTCCAAGGGTGAGGGGCTGGTGCCGCCTCCGCCTCCCGGCCCGCCGCCTCCAGCCCCCCAGCAGCCGGCTGCTCGACCAGCAGTCGGAGCCATTCAAGATGAGTTCCCTGACGAACACGCCGCCTACGTCGTCTTCACAAGCCAGGTTGAAGACAAGCGCAGCCGGCGCCGACAGCACCAAGAGGTCAACGCAGTCGCCTCCAGCAACCCCGAGTTCATGCATTGATCCGAAAGGCCTATCAACTGGAGCTGGGCCGATCACCCAGAGGTGATGTCGTCCCCTGGCACCTACGCATTGGTATTGGATGTCACCCTCGCAACGGAGAGGCGGGCTGCCCGATTCTCCCGCATTCTGATTGATGGCGGAAGCAGTATCAACATACTGTACCGCGATACCATGGAGAAGTTGAACCTCAAGGCGAAGCAGCTCATGCCAAGCCGGACCGTGTTCCATGGCATCGTACCCGGCCTGTCCTGTTCCCCGATCGGCAAGATCAAGATGGATGTTCTCTTCAGAGAAAAGGATCACTTTCGCCGTGAAGCAATCTGGTTCGAGGTAGTGGATCTGGAAAGCCCTTACCATGCCTTGCTTGGCCGACCTGCTCTGGCCAAGTTCATGGCTGTGCCCCACTACGCCTACCTGAAGATGAAGATGCCAAGCTCGAAGGGGATCATCACTGTAGCCGCCGACTACAAGAAGTCCATCGAGTGTGCTGCAGCCAGCAGCCGGCTGGCCGAGTCCCTCGTAGTGGCAGAAGAGAAGAAGATGCTGGAGCAAGTTGTGGCCATGGCCGGCAAGCAGCCGGCCTTGTCCCCCAACCCCAAGGAATATGATGCGCAGGGCTCCTTCCAGCCGGCCAAGGGGACGAAGAAGATACCTCTGGACCCGGAGAACCCGGAGAGGTTTGCAGTCATCGGTGCAAACCTGGACAGTAAATAGGAAGGCGAGCTCGTCAACTTCCTCCGTGAGAATCGAGACATCTTTGCATGATCCCCAAAGGACATGCCGGGTGTTCCGAAGGATTTCGCCGAGCACAAGTTACACGTCCGAGCGGACGCGAAGCCGGTCAAGCAGCCTCTCCGCCGACTGTTAGAAGAGAAAAGAAGAATCGTAGGAGAAGAGATAGCCCGGCTCCTTGCCACCGGCTTTATTATGGAAGTGTTTTTCCCAGAGTGGCTTGCCAACCCAGTCTTGGTGTTGAAGAAGAACAACAAATGGCGTATGTGTATAGACTACACTAGCCTCAACAAGGCCTGCCCCAAAAATCCGTTTGCTCTACCACGGATTGATCAAGTGATAGAATCCACAGCCGGATGCGAGCTGTTGAGTTTCCTAGATGCCTACTCAGCATACCACCAGATTAAGTTAGACCCAGCTGACGGTCTGAAGACCGCCTTCATCACACCATTCGGAGCTTTCTGTTACCTGACTATGACATTCGGCTTGAGGAATGCCGGTGCCACTTTTTAGCGTTGCATGCAGAAATGCCTCCTCAAGGAACTCGGCAGAAATGCCCACGTCTACGTAGACGATAATGTGGTGAAGATAGAGAAGCGCGGCACCCTGCTAGAAGACCTCAAGAAACATTTGCCAACTTGCGCCGATTCCAGATCAAGCTCAACCCCGAGAAATGCGTGTTCGGAGTACCAGCCGGCTAGCTTCTAGGCTTTCCGGTCTCCGAAAGCGGCATTGAGTGCAACCCTGTGAAGATCAAAGCCATTGAAAGAATGGAGATTCCCACCAAGTTGCGAGACGTGCAGAAGTTCACGGGGTGTCTGGCCTCCCTAAACCGCTTTATCACGCGGCTAGGAGAGAAGGCTCTCCCCCTGTACCGACTCATGAAGAAATCCACTCATTTCGTGTGGAATGACCAAGCAGACCAAGCCTTCCGTGAGTTGAAGAAGATGCTGACCACCCCACCTGTCCTGGCGGCGCCGACTGAGAAGAGCCCATGCTCCTCTGCATTTCCGCAACTAGCCGAGTGGTCAGTATAGTTATCGTGGTTCAGCGCCTAGAAGAAGGCCGAGCCCAGCTAGTCCAGAAGCCGGTGTATTATCTAAGCGAAGTACTGTCCAGCTCAAAGCAAAACTACCCACACTACCAGAAGATGTGCTATGGAGTGTACTTTGCCGCCAAGAAGCTGAAGCCCTACTTTCAAGAGCATCCCATCACGGTCGTATGCACCGCCCCGCTTGCCGAGATCATAGGCAGCCGGGATGCATCCGGCCGGGTGGCTAAATGGGCCATTGCGCTGGCGCCTTACACAATCTTCTACCAGCCCCGCACCGCCATCAAGTCCCAAGCATTGGCCGACCTCCTCGTCGACTGGGCCGAGAGCCAGTACCTACCGTCGGCTCCCGACTCTACTCATTGGCGGATGCACTTCGACGGGTCCAAGATGCGCACCGGCTTGGGAGCCGGCATCATCCTCACCTCTCCCAAAGGCGACAAGCTCAGATACACGCTGCAAATCCACTTTGCCGCCTCCAACAACGTGGCTGAATACGAGGCGCTCATACACGGGCTCCGGCTAGCCAAAGAGCTCGGCATACGCCGGATCCTGTGTTATGGCGACTCCGACTTGATGGTCCAGCAGTCATCTGACGACTGGGACGCCAAGGATGCAAACATGGCGAGCTATCGATTCCTCGTCCAGCAGATCAGTGGGTACTTTGAAGGGTGCGAGTTCCTTCACATACCACGGGCCGACAACGACCAAGCAGATGCCCTGGCACGAATCGGCTCCACCCGACAGGCTATACCAACCGGTGTCTCTCTCCAGCGCCTCCTCAAACCGTCTATCAAGCCGTCTCCAGAGTCGGACTCTATCTTCGTACCGCCTGCCCCCGATGCAGCCGGACCTGACTGGAGGAACCCAACAGGCGGCTCGAGGACTTCGACAAGCGGCCCGGGGACTGCCATAGTAGCACCCGGCTTGGGGACTTCAGAACCCGGCCCGGGGACTGCAATAGTCGGCCCGGGGGCTGCAGCGACACAAGAAGCGGTGGCCGATTCCAACTCTCCACAACCCAACCCGCCCACCCGGGTCGCAGTGGCCGTACTAACAGTAGAAGAAGTCACAACTCCATCATGGGCCCAGCCCATCCTCAACTTCCTAGTCAATAGAGAGCTGCCGACTGATGAGATCTCAGCAAGACTAGTGCAACGCCGAGCCGGAGCATATGCAATAATAAACAGAGAACTTGTCAAGCGCAGCGTCACTGGAGTCTTCCAGCGCTGCGTCGAGCCAGAGAAGGGTGTAGCAATCCTCAAGGATATCCACCAAGGTGAATGCGGCCACCACGCAGCCTCAAGATCACTTGTGGCCAAAGCTTTCCGCCATGGTTTCTTCTGGCCAACTGCTTTGGAAGATGCCAAAGAGATAGTCAAATGCTGCAAAGGATGCCAAGTCTTCAGTTCCAAGCAACACCTGCTGGCTTCTGCACTCAAGACCATCCCCCTCACCTGGCCCTTTGCTGTCTGGGGGCTGGACATGGTGGGCCCATTCAAGACAGCCCGCGGCGGCTTGACACATCTGCTTGTCGCCGTGGACAAATTGACCAAGTGGATCGAAGCAAAGCCGATCAAGAAGCTGAACGGGCCGACTGCCGTGACATTCATTGCCGACATCACTACTCGGTATGGCGTGCCGCACAGTATCATCACCGACAACGGCACAAACTTTGCCAAGGGAGCACTGGCACGTTTCTACGCGACACAGGGCATCCGACAGGACTTAGCGTCCGTTACCCACCCGCAGTCAAACGGCCAGGTCGAGCGAGCAAACGGCCTCATCCTCTCCGGCATCAAGCCCCGACTGGTCGTACCACTGGAGCGTTCGGCCGGCTGCTGGCTCGATGAGCTGCCGGCTGTCCTCTGGAGTCTATGTACTACCCCAAACAAGTCAACCGGCTTCACTCCGTTCTTCTTTGTGTATGGTGCCGAGGCTGTCATCCCAACTGACATCGAGTTCGACTCGCCTCGGGTCACCATGTACACGGAGGCGGAGGCCAAGGAAGCACGAGAAGACGGCGTCGACCTGCTGGAAGAAGGCCGGCTGTTAGCACTCAGCCGGTCCGCCATCTACCAGCAGGGTTTGCGCCGTTACCATAACCGAAAGGTCAAGCCAAGATCCTTCCAAGAGGGCGACCTTGTGCTCCGGCTGATCCAGCGAACAGCCGGCCAGCATATGCTCTCGGCCCCTTGGGAAGGCCCCTTCGTCGTCAGCAAAGCACTAGGCAACGACTCCTACTACCTGATCGACGCACAGAAGCCAAGAGCACGCAAGAGGGATGATTCCGGCAAGGAGTCGGAACGACCATGGAACGCAAACCTCCTGAGAAGATTTTGTAGTTGAAAGCAGTATGTATCATGCTACCGTTTTTATATTAAATATAAGACAAACGGGCACCCTGAGGCGCACTCGGGGACTGCCCTCCTTTATCTATGAATGACGAGTGTCATACTCATGAATGTATTATTACATTTGATTTTCTATCTGGCACTGGGTTTGACTAGTCGGCCCGGGGACTGGCCGCCTTAAGTTATATTAGAAGTTCTACCTGAAGTCAGACAAGTAGTGTGCCGGCACCCGAGCCCTCTCTTGTTGAAAGTCGCAGCTCGAAGAACCGACTGTCCGACTGGCAAGAGCCAAAGGCAGAAAGGATGCCCACATGAAAAACGGCTAAGGACTAACGAACTTATATAACGCAAAGACGGCCTCCAACCACGCCTACCGGCTGTCAAAACAGCCGGCTAGCCGGCCTCCCAGTCACTTCTCTATAATCCAACAAAGCTAGAGTACTTGCCCTCCCAACCGGCAAGCACTTCTCCAACCACAGATTGTAGAGCAGCTGTCCGGCTGGGAAGGCGGCAACCAAGGGAGGGCGGCAAAGGAAATAGCCGAAGGATGAAAAGGAAAGAACAAGGGAAAGACAAACGCATGCATAATTATATTTACACATAAGGCCCCCAACAGGCCGGCAGTCAATATAGTTCGAATACACCCCCAGTGGGTGGAATTGTGCAAACTTAACAAAATACTGTTCCAAAAGTGGTAAAACAGGAAAGTAGAGGCAGCAGACTAGACTAAGGGCACGGCAGGAGAGCCAGGCTGGTCGGTGGAGACGGCGCTGCCGGCTGGAGGAGTGGCCGACTGGCGGGTCTCGGCTTGATCATGGCCGGCTGCAGGCGGTGGACCCGCGCGTGCCTTGTTGCTAGAGGCACGGTCTAGCTGAGGCTGACCGGCCGCTCCACCATCTGGCGTGGCGTCTTCACCCTCCTCCTCCTCCTCGCCCTCGTCGCTGGAGTCGATCTCCTCCGCCGAGTCCTCGCCGTCTGCCGGGTTCAGCCCAAACCACTCTTCCGGCTGGGCAATGCCATTGTCCTCCACCTCAGGGGCGAAGGCGCTGGTATCGGTGTAGTCGGCAATCGCCAAAGCCCGCTGGATGATAGACGACCGCGCCGGCTCCAGCTCCGTGTAGGCCTCCTACCGCCAAGTGGCCAGCTAGTCCAGACTCAGCTCGGGATACCAGGCCTTGACGAACTCCAGCGCCCGCCTGGTGCTGGACCGAGCCGCAGAAGCCTTCCAGGCCTCGAAGCGGCCGATCGCCACCTCCAGCCAGTCGGCAGTCCGACTGGGGTTGTGGGGAATCACCTCACCAGGCCAGAGGGCGGTCAACACCTGCGCCCCAACGCGCTGAAGCCGGCGGAGCATGCGGTGAGCCGGCTGGAGGCGGGCTTGAATCGCCAAGAGCTGCTCCTCCAGCGACCGGCGAGCGTCCGGCACGATCTTGGCGCCAGCCTGCCTTTGTGCCTCGCGGTGGGCCTCAACGACCTGGTTGGCGGCGGTAGAGTAGCCAGGGAAGTACTCTGCGCAAGAAAGAAAGAGAAAGAAAATAAAAGCACCAAGTCAGAAAATGAGCCAAACGGCAAGCGGCAAGCAATGACGAAGAAGAGGGCGGCCTACCGTCAACCAAGTCTTCGATCTGGCCGTAGCCGTTGATCAGCGACTGCCTCGCTTCGGCCCAGCTTGCCGCCTGTGTCTCATATTCGGCTTGGAGGGCGGCCTCGCTTTCCTGCACCGCCTTCAGGGCCGCCTTATGGCTCTTCTCCTGGTCGGCCAGCCTCTTGGCCAGGCGGTCACGCTCCTGGGCCAAGGCGTCAAATTCGGCCTCCTTAGCGCGGAGGGCGGCCTAAGTCCCACCCAGCTGCTCCCTCAGTTTGGCGTTGGCCGCTGCAGGCAGGGTAGAAAAGAAAGAAGCAATAAGGAAAAAGTCGTCAAGGAAGATCCGAGCTGACTGCTCAGCAGTCGGCCCGAATCTCGGGGACTACACCCAGTGGGTGCGCTGACGCGCCCCCACGTGAGATAAAGGACGAAGCAGTTACCCCGGCTCTCAGATAGGTCAGCATTCTTCTGGGTCAGCTCCCGAGCCTGGGAGTTGAAGGCAGCCGTGCGGAGGTTGTGGTAGTCCTGCAAGTCAGGCAGAGGAGCGAATGAGAACAAGATAGCAAAACAAAGCCCGCTAAGAAGTTCCAAGCCGCGTGCTCAGCAGCCGACTCGGAACTCGGGGACTACACCCAGTGGGTGCACTGACGCGCCCCCACGGAAGAAACCAAGATCAAAAAAGCAAAAATAGGAAGACTAACCCGAATGGCCGCTCGCGTCCCAAGGAACTCGTCGTTGTATTTCCTCAGCGCCGCAGCCTGGGACTGAAGCCGGTTCCGGACGTCCTGCGCCGCCACGTTCCCCACGGCCGTCCCTCCACCCGGCGTCCACCCCGAGCTGGCGCTGGCCGCCTCCACATCCCGGGCCGACGAGCCAGAGCCCGCGGCTTTCTGCGGGTCCGATGCGGCCTTCCCCGCGCGCTGGCGCGATGGCGACTGGACCACCAGGTCCGTCCTCGTGGCCGGCTCGCCCCCGGCCGATTGCGTAGGAGGCACGTTAGGCCGGCTGCCTTGAGCCGCCCTAGTCGGCGGGGCCGGTGCCGCCTCCCTCTCTGGGACGACGACGTCGTCCTCCCTCCCCAACCCCGGCTGGTCGCGGCCGGCTTCCTCCAGCAGGGGCTCCGGGGCCTCGGGCGCCGCAACACGCAGAGGGGTGACGAGCAAGGCCCCCTCCGCTGTTGCCGCGGCCGCAGGCGCAGCCTCTGCTTGGGCCTTGGCCGCTGCGTCGGCGTGCGCCTTCGCCGCCTCCTCCTCCTCCTATGTCGCCTTAGCAGCAGCCGCCCTCAACTCCTCCGCCTCCCGCTCCTCCCGCGCCTCCCGCGCATTTCGCTCCGTCGTCGCCTGAAGCTCGGCGCGGGGGTCCACGCGGCGGGTGCTCCCGGACCCTCCCGGCGATCCAACGACGGAGGCGGCAGCAACCCGCTCGAGCGAAAGCGGAGCCCTGATTTTTGAGAAAGGACAAGGATTCAGAAATCACCAAGAAAAGAAGAAAGAATGTACAAAGGAATATACACTTACGCCAACACCGTCTGCGGCTGCTTCACCACCTTGTGGAAGCGGGCCGCCTTCGCGGCCGCCTCATCCCGCCTGGTCGCCGCCGCCTCGCCCTTGGGCTTCTTCGGCCGACTGCCGAACAAGCCCGACGCGGCCCGGCGCTTTTGCCCGCTGCCCCGAGCAGGCGGCGCGGCGGAGGAACCCGCGCCACGGCCGGGCGCCGGCTGGCGGCGTGGGACGATTTCCGCCTCGTCGGCATCCGGCCAGTCGTCGAAGCTGGCTCCGAGCCCGGAGCCGCCTGCCTCGCCGCCGGATTCGCCGCCACCCGCCTCGGTGTTTTCATCCATGGCGGCCGCCCCCAAGTCGTGGTCCTCCAGGTCATGCTCCGCCCGGTCGGCGAGGAATCGGCGCCCCGTCTCCGACCCGGTTGCCGGTCGAAGGAGAGGACTCTGCCAAGGCGTGCCGACTGGTCAGAGTCGGCGAAGAGGAACTCGGCGACAAAACTAAGAGGAGAAAGGGAAAAACAGAACATACCGTGGGCGGCGGATGTGCACGGGAATATGGCTCCTTGCCAAACCGCCACTCTGCGGAGAGCTTGCAGTTCGCAAGATAATTCACCATATGGGCCACCTCTTCGTGCGGCATGTCCTTGGTGCACATCCGACTCGGATCGAGTTGGCCGCTCATCTCACAGATCAGGTGAGGGCGAGCCGTCTACGTAAGCCGGCAAGTTGACGAAGTCGCCTTGTGGGGCGACGTTCTCCACGTAGAAATATGACTTCTACCAGAGCTTCACCGACTGGATTAACGTGATGACGGGGAAGGGGTTGTCGGCCGCCGGCCTCCGCATCGCGATGAAGGCGCCGCTCTGGGCCGGCACGCCCTGCATGCGGGTGCCCAGCTTCGATTGGAAGAACTCCCCCCAGAGCTCGAGGGTGGGGAGAACGCCAAGAAATCCTTCGCACAAGGTGACGAAGGCGGACAGTAGCACCACCTTGTTCGGAGTGAGGTGGTGCGGCTGGAGTTGATAGAATTCGAGGAAGGAGCGGAAGAAAGCGCTCGAAGGCAAGCCGATGCCGTGCAGGAAGTGCGAGCGGAAGACTACCCGCTCGCCTTCCTCCGGCGCCGGCGTGATCTCCTTCGCAGGTGCGACACGGACCCGCACCTGGTCTGCGCCGGGCAACCGCCGCGTCTTGCGGAGGAACTCGATGTGGTCCATATGGACGTTGGAGCCATCCCAATCCCCGCCGTACTGCATGGTGGCGAGAAGCTAACAAGGAAGAGTGCGGCGACGGAGAAAGCACGGCCCTGCGGCGGCAAAGCGGCAGGGCGGAGTGAAGATTGATGGGACGGCGCGGCGGCAAGGCGCTGCTGTGAGAGAAAGCAGGAGGAAGAAGATGGCGGCGAGGAGAGGAGCGTGCGGGCGTCTACCGCTTCCCCTCCTCCCCCTACTTATAGCCTCGTGCGGCGAAGCCAAGGAGGCGAGGTGTGGGGAGGAACGTGGGATTAACTGCGCCCACTCCCCCACGCCCCACGATTACTGCGCCCTAACGGCGTGCGGAAACCGCCGCCGGAAGACGTGCGGACAGCTTTGGGCCACAAAGAATCCGCGCCTGGGCCCAGGCGTTGGAGTGGTGGGCCCTCGGCCTGCGGCGACGTCTTGTCGCGCGCATGGGTTGGCAGGCTCTTTTCAGCCAAGGGATGCCACGTGGTTCACAGGCGGCGAGCGACCGGCCCGCGGCCCGGTGCACGTGCCAACAGACTCCCGCCTTTCGACTTTAAAAATTTCGCCAAGACGGCACGCCCAACCGAACCTGGCTCCCAGCTGCTGGCTCGTCAAGATAAGAAGCTGACCGAGCTTCTCGACCCCCTCTCAGCCTCGAAGCCCAACCAGCTTCGGGGACTACTTTCGGAGTAAATGGCCACGGGTAGCCTAACCGACTCCCCCTGGCTCTTCGAAAAATTATCAGGCCATTCAAGACTTCAAGCATACAAAGCATAGGGCCGCCTTCCCCCGGCCGGCTATCCCCAGGGCCGACTCCCAGAAGCCGGCCATGAAGAAAGCCGACTCCCAGAAGCCGGCCATGAAGAAAGCCAGCTCACAGATTCCGGGCAAGACTGCACCCACTAAGACTGTACCCACATAACGGCGATAGGATGGGGCATGGCCGCAGTACAACCCACTACCCCCGAATCCCAGAACAGGCATGGCCACAGGGCGCCGTACGGGCCAGCCATCCCCCGTCCGGCGCGACACTACAGCCGTGCTGGCATCGATGTCACCCACGACAGGCGCCAGTACGGCCCGTAGACGGCGGGCCCCTTCTGCCAGAGAGACGCTCGAAGGCGGCTTGGCCTCCTCTAGTCGGCCAGGGGTGTGGCCGGCTTCCAATAGTCGGCTACCTCCCTCCCTCGAAATATGTGCCTCATTAAGGAGACAAGACGAGGTAAGGCTATAGTGAGAGTCCGCAAGGCGGCGACACTGTAGCCACACTTACCTCAACAAAGCTCTCGTCATAAGAGGCGAGGCAAGAGTAACCAGCCGCCGACAAAGCCCCCAAGCGGTGCGGCCGACCTGTCGGCGAAGAGGCCGGTAGCCGGCGGGACCCACCAGTCGGCGGGCCCCAATGACCGGCGGAGAAGCCGGCGTGCATAGACGCTGACGGCTGGACCCGCGCCCAGCCGGATTACCATTGTACCCCTGGGGGGTAGGCCTATATAAATCCCCCGGGACACCCATGCAAAGGGTTGATCTCATAGAATTCTACACACCACATAGAGAGAAAAGGAGAGCTAGCCTTGTCCTTCTTCTTCCTCTAGCCAAACAGCTCAAGGAGCGCTTGTAGCTACTTGTATTGATCTAGTGATCATGCGGAGACCCCGAAGAGCAGGACTAGGGGTGTTATCTCCACGGAGAGCCCCGAACCTGGGTAAGATTCGCCGGCGTGCATGTCTTCGCCTCATCTCGTTTCCAGGCACCGGCGATGTTTTACTGGCTCCCACAATGATAAGCCATCCGTTGGCATATGTCGCACCTACCACCGGACAATGGTCGACGTCCCACATGTCGGCGAGCGGAAGTATTCTTTCCGATATCGAGGAGCAAGGAAACCGCGTGGTATAGTATCACTGGTGATTTATATTTATTTTTTGATTTCTAATGAATGCTAGCGTTTCTACGACGAAGGAGTGCCAAATACACGGCACGTGCTGGATGTCGCACACGTCAACGAAAGGAGTGGGACATGAACAGTGTGGTAGAGCGTCTCCACTTCTGGGTCGGAGACCACACGTAGTAGTACTACTGTACTAGTGGTATGAACGATACAAAGTGCGACCCGGAGAGAAAGACACGTCTAGTTGGAAGGTCTCGGGGCATACACGTAAACAAATATAAAACCTAATATGTGCCTCCAATTAATATAGTAGTAGTAGAGTACTTAGTCACGTACTCCATAACATCACCGGGCATTGCACATACAACATTTAGTGGTAGTAAGAGACAAATGCCTATATGCCACGCATGTTCATACTATTTGTGCCTTTCTACTTCACTTACTGCACTACGTTACACAGGTTCGCATGTCCACTCCTGGGTACATGCCCGTCTCGTAGTTCCAGTCCCACGTGTTCTTCATATAGATGGAACGATCCTTGCATGACACGTGCACCTTGATGCTAGATGTGTCGCGTGTTGGCAAAAGGATGAACAAAGCTCACGTAAAAAAATAGAGTGGAAGAACATAGATTCCCGATGACCAAGAAGGAGCAAGGAACCTCGGGGTGGATCGTCTGCACTCATAATATTTTATATTATTCAGCGATATAAAATCAACCAATCATCTCCACAGTGGACTGGAAGAGTACGAAACACGGCAGCCCAGTGTAGTTACATCATACTAGTACATGGCTAACCCACGCTATCACCATATTTCTTGGCTTCCGTGCGACACCTATCTCTAGTAATCCAGCAGCCCGTATCGCTTCTCCCTCCTCGTCTCTCTCAAAGGCCCTGTTTGGATACTCTAACTCAGTTAAAGCTTAGAGTTAGATTCTAATCCTGAACTAACCCTGAAGTAACTTTAGCGAAAGAGGTGTTTGGATGACAGGGTTAGATGGAGCGCGGATACGGCGAGGTGCCTTCATGGGCGGTGCGAGAGGGAGGGAGGGAGGGAGAGGACGAGAAGCTTCGAGGGAGTGGGGAGGGATATGCTGCGGGGAGAGCAAGAGAAAAATGTGTTTTTTAGTGTCCCGAGAAGAACTAACCCAAATAAGCACCTCTTGGGTGGGTTAGATTTTTTTGGGTTAGTTGAGTTCAAACTAACCCAAACTAACTCTAACACGTGGATCCAAACAGTAACCCAAACTATCCCTCCTGTTTGGATATTTTTGGGTTAGTTGAGTTCAGACTAACCCAAACTAACCCTCCTGTTTGGATATTTTTGGGTTAGTTGAGTTCAAATCGCACAACCCGACCTTTCCAGCAATAAGTAAGTTGAATCCGCTACTCCCTCACCCTCCTCGCCTCTCTGTCAAACCGCCTACGCAAAAACTGCCGCGCGTACTGCCCGGGAAAAGCCCCGCCTTCAACTTTTAACTACGCGAAAATAGTTCGAGCTTGTTCGTTCTATATAAATACTAGTACTGTATGTTGCGTGGGGTTGTTCAATGAATGGAGGGCTGGGGAGCACTAGTAGTAGTAAGTAGGAGTCGTACAGGTAGTCACCTTAAATAGAGAGTTTCTTTTCTTTAATGCCATGTACACAAATTGAAACGCTTGTTGTGAGAAAAAGATAATCACTCCACTATATATGTACGCAGGGGCCTGAGCGCTTGCTTTACTAGGGTTGCTCTCTTCATTCTCTCATCCTCTCCAGATATAAACAAGACAGCAGTAGCGACATCTTCTCTCTGCTCACCGCTGGTCACAGATCCGGCCGGATCCCTTCGGCTGGTGTGTTTAGAGGACTAGGTGCATCATTCACGCGGTCATCGCCGGCGAGGGAGGAAACCCACAGCTGCCGGACGGACCCGATCCTCTGCCCGTGCCGTTCTCTCCGACACAGCACCGGCTCAGGAGGTCCTCCGACCCTTCTTCCTCCCTGCCGTATTGTCCGCAGATCCGACCTACTGTTGCCAACATCCCGACGACCCTTAGGTATAAGTTCTTCGAAAGCGGCCTTGCTCTACTGCCCCAGCTCTCCACGTGTCTGCATGTGCATCTTCTTCTACTCCCATCAGCTCTTCCAATGCCACCTAAATTTTTAGTATTATTAGAGGTAAAGCTACTTCATGAATTCTAATCTAGGGCTTTGTTCAAACAACGAAGAAAGGGGGGAAAGTTGTAGCATGAATCTAGGACTTATTCAAAGAGGAAATAATATGGTGAAAGTAGTAGAGACCGGATACCTAACCGGTCTCTTGGTTGAAATGGGAAATAATGGGAAAACGCAGTACAAACTGGATAAGGAACAGATCTATTATTCGTTGAAAAAAGGATAGAAAGTAGCGGCTGGTGGACAAGTCTACAGAGTATGTCCAGGATTAGATTTGTTGCCCTCACATAGTAAAAGGTCTCCAGGATTAGAATTGCTGCCCTCACATAGTAAAAGGTCTCAGGATTAGATTTGCTGCCCTTACATAGTAAAAGGTCTCCAGGATTAGATTTGCTGCCCTCACATAGTAAAAGGTCTCGAGGATTAGATTTGCTGCCCTCACATAGTACAAGGTCTCCAGGATTAGGTTTGGTGCCCTCACATAGTAAAAGGTCTCCAAGATTAGATTTGCTGCCCTCACATAGCATGAACAAACTCTGCATCACCACTTTATGCCTCCTTATAGGTACATTGTGCTGATGCGTCCACTGTCGCATGTCCTTATACCAACCTTTTGCTATTGTTAATGTAAGGGCGCATGTAAAATGAAGCGATCACACTGTTACCTTAGGGACATGTCTAACCAGTGTTATTGTTAATCTAATGCCTCCAGTGATAAGATGCATTTAAACTATGTTACAAATGGCACTCCTGCTGTTTTCCCCAGTATGATAAGTTGCTCCTTTACGCTACTGAGTGTCCTGGTGTCCCCACGGTCCCATGCCCTTAAACAAACTCTTTAGCTGCTGTTGATTTACTGTATCCGGTAAACAAGCAATGCCACCATTAAAGTAATCCCATATTTGAGGAATCTCATTGTTGATCGTAATGCTTCTGGTAACATGAAGCATTGCCGACGTTTTAAAATTTCTACTGTCCTTGCGTGATTGCCATGAACATAATTAAGATGCTTCTTTTCATTTCGTATATGTTTTGTATATTCTTATTGACCAGCAACTGTTTACTTTCTATCTTTTTGTGCAGATAGGGATATCCATTTCACCTTGTTGCTATTGTGACCTTTTGGTGAACTGCACAAAACACTTTTTTTGGAATGAGTGTCTTGTGCAGTTCAACTAAAATGTCACGTGTGCAACATCTCTCAATTTTGGTGGAACTGCACAAAATGGTGATTGGAGTTTCCAAAATCTCCGTCAAGTTCTGCTGGTAATCTCGTGCAATATTTTATTAGCCTTTGCAAGATGAGTCGTCACTGTCACCACAATGGCACTTTATTTTAGTGGAACTGCACAAAAGGATAAGAAAATTATACTTGCACCTTACATGAGCCGGACAGCCAACCTTAATGTTCCTCAATTTTAGTGCAACTACTAAAGAAGAACCTGCCAGCTCACGAGAGCAAGTACTTCTTGCTAGATGAATGATGCAATCTTTGCTTCATTTCAGGTGAACTGCATAAAAAGGCGCATGAATTGAATCATGGAAGTCCAGGCAGGCCTCATCCGAGTGGAGCTGCAGGTTGAGTAACGGAGGCCACTATTAAAGTGAAATCATGCTCTCCTGGTTTGTGCTGTGCAAACATTAATACTCAACTACAGATGTTGTGACGGTCAAGAGCATTCGCAAAGTTCTTCGATTGTATGACATGGCTAGCCAATATGGATTTAATCCCGATATTCACTTTATCAAAAGGCTGTAATGGGTTAGTTCTGAATCTTGCAAGCTGGGAATCAATGAGATGTGTAGGCATTTTTGTTGTACTTATTATTTGAATCTTATTTGTTGGTTCTGAATCTTGCAAGCTGGGAATCAATGAGATGTCTAGGCATCTTTGTTGTACTTATTATTTAGATCTTATTTGTTGGTTATGAATCTTGCAAGCTGGGAAACACGGCATGATGATGCAGAGGACAACAACCATAACAAACAGTTCAAACTTGGTAGTATTATCTTTGTGAAAGTGCGACAAATGTGCTGATCGTGTGCGTCCTGAGAATAATAATTCTAATTATTGAGCATGTTGATCCTGTGGCACTGATAGAACGAGCCAATGAATTGCTTGTTTTAAGTATAAATTTCTATTAAAGCTAATTAAATTTAAGTAAAGTGACCACGAACTCCTGTTATTACAGGACCAATACACACCCGCTCGTGAACCGATGTGTGGTCGGAGTAGGTTTCTTAATGGAGGCGTTTGAATGCGCCGAGGGTGCATCTTCTGTCGGGCGTGCAGCGGACGAGGGATGGGTAGTAACTATTGTCGCCTGTACACACTCAGTTTACTGTTGAATCCAGTTCCACAAGAGCTGAAAAATGAACTGCTGCCACTGCCTACACACTCGTTCACTTGAAGAGACTCCAATGGCGATCCGAGGGGTGAGCCTGCTGGATATGGACTTCAGCAAGGAGTTCCCCTTTGAGTTCGCCATTCAGTCCTATGGCTGCACCAAGTTGAATGTGATGTGCACCAACGATTCAGACTCGGTGAAGCTCTGCCTGTTGGGGAACGTAGTAATTTCAAAAAAATTCTTACGCACACGCAAGATCATGGTGATGCATAGCAACGAGAGGGGAGAGTGTTGTCCACGTACCCTCGTAGACCGAAAGCGGAATCGTTTAACACAACACGGTTGATGTAGTCGTACGTCTTCACGATCCGACCGATCAAATACCAAACGCACGGCACCTCCGAGTTCAGCACACGTTCAGCTCGATGACGTCCCTCGAACTCCGATCCAGCCGAGTGTTGAGGGAGAGTTTCGTCAGCACGACGGCGTGGTGACAATGATGATGTTCTACCGACGCAGGGCTTCGCCTAAGCACCGCTACGATATTATCGAGGTGTAATATGGTGGAGGGGGCACCGCACACGGCTAAGAGATCAATGATCAATTGTGTGTCTAGAGGTGCAAGGGGGGTTCGGCCGGCCAAGGGGAGAGGCGCGCCAGGAGGAGTCCTACTCCTAGCGGGAGTAGGACTCCCCCCTTTTCCATGTTGGACTAGGAGAGAGAGGGGGAAAAGGTGGAGGGGAGGAAGGAAAGGGGGTCCTATTCGGACTCGGGGGAGGGGCGTGCGGCCCTGCCCTGGCCTCCTCTCCTCTCTTCCACCTAGGCCCACTAAGGCCCATTAAGTTACCGGGGGGTTCCGGTAACCTCCCGGTACTCCGGAAAAATCCCGATTTCACCCGGAACACTTCCGATATCCAAACATAGGCTTCCAATATATCAATCTTTATGTCTCGACCATTTCGAGACTCCTCGTTATGTCCGTGATCACATCCGGGATGCTGAACAACCTTCGGTACATCAAAACATATAAACTCATAATATAACTGTCATCGTAACGTTAAGCGTGCGGACCCTACGGGTTCAAGAACTATGTAGACATGACCGAGACACCTCTCCGGTCAATAACCAATAGCGGAACCTGGATGCTCATATTGGTTCCCACATATTCTACGAAGATCTTTATCGGTCAGACCGCATAACAACATACGCTGTTCCCTTTTTCATCGGTATGTTACTTGCCCGAGATTCGATCGTCGGTATCTCGATACCTAGTTCAATCTCGTTACCGGCAAGTCTCTTTACTCGTTCCGTAATACATCATCCCACAACTAAATCATTAGTCACAATGCTTGCAAGGCTTATAGTGATGTGCATTACTGAGTGGGCCCAGAGATACCTCTCCGACAATCGGAGTGACAAATCCGAATCTCGAAATACGCCAACCCAACAAATACCTTTGGAGACACCTGTAGAGCACCTTTATAATCACCCAGTTACGTTGTGATGTTTGGTAGCACACAAAGTGTTCCTCCGGTAAACAGGAGTTGCATAATTTCATAGTCAGAGGAACATGTATAAGTCATGAAGAAAGCAATAGCAACATACTAAACGATCGAGTGCTAAGCTAACGGAATGGGTCAAGTCAATCACATCATTCTCCTAATGATGTGATCCCGTTAATCAAATGACAACTCATGTCTATGGCTATGAAAAATAACCACCTTTGATCAACGAGCTAGTCAAGTAGAGGCATACTAGTGACACTCTGTTTGTCTATGTATTCACACAAGTATTATGTTTCCGGTTAATACAGTTCTAGCATGAATAATAAAAATTTATCATGATATAAGGAAATAAATAATAACTTTATTATTGCCTCTAGGGCACATTTCCTTCAGTCTCGCACTTGCACTAGAGTCAATAATCTAGTTCACATCGCCATGTGATTTAACATCAATAGTTCACATCACCATGTGATTAACACCCATAGTTCACATCGTCATGTGACCAACACCCAAAGGGTTTACTAGAGTCAGTAATCTAGTTCACATAGCTTATGTGATTAACACCCAAAGAGTACTAAGGTGTGATCATGTTTTGCTTATGAGATAATTTTAGTCAACGGGTCTGTCACATTCAGATCCGTAAGTATTTTGCAAATTTCAATGTCTACAATGCTCTGCACGGAGCTACTCTAGCTAATTGCTCCCTCTTTCAATATGTATCTAGACCGAGACTTAGAGTCATCTAGATTAGTGTCAAAACTTGCATCGACGTAACCCTTTACGACGAACCTTTTGTCACTTCCATAATCGAGAAACATATCCCTATTCCAGTAAGGATAATTTTGACCGCTGTCTAGTCATCTACTCCTAGATCACTATTGTACTCCCTTGCCAAAATCAGTGTAGGGTATACAATAGATCTGGTACACAGCATGGCATACTTTATAGAACCTATGGCCGAGGCATAGGGAATGACTTTCATTCTTTTTCTATCTTCTGCCGTGGTCGGGCTTTGAGTATTACTCAATTTCACACCTTGTAACACAGGCAGGAAACTCTTTCTTTGACTGTTCCATTTTGAACTACTTCAAAATCTTGTTAAGGTATGTACTCATTGAAAAAACTTATCAAGCGTCTTGATCTATCTCTATAGATCTTGATGCTCAATATGTAAGCAGCTTCACCGAGGTCTTTCTTTGAAAAACTCCTTTCAAACACTCCTTTATGCTTTGTAGAATAATTCTACATTATTTCCGATCAACAATATGTCATTCACATATACTTATCAGAAATGCTGTAGTGCTCCCACTCACTTTCTTGTAAATAAAGGCTTCACCGCAAGTCTGTATAAAGCTATATGCTTTGATCAACTTATCAAAGCGTATATTCCAACTCCGAGATGCTTGCACCAGTCCATAGATGGATCGCTGGAGTTTGCATATTTTGTTAGCACCTTTAGGATTGACAAAACCTTATGGTTGCATCATATACAACTCTTCTTTAATGAATCCATTAAGGAATGCAGTTTTGTTTATCCATTTGCCAGATTTCATAAAAATGCGGCAATTGCTAACATGATTCGGACAGAATTAAGCATCGCTGCGAGTGAGAAAATCTCATCGTATTCAACACTTTGAACTTTCTCAAAAAACCTTTTTCCGACAAGTCTAGCTTTGTAGATAGTAACACTACAATCAGCGTCCGTCTTCCTCTTGAAGATCCATTTTTTTATGGCTCATCGATCATTGGGCAAGTCAATCAAAGTCCATACTTTGTTCTCATACATGGATCCCATCTCAGATTTCATGGCCTCAAGCCATTTTGTGGAATCTGGGCTCACCATCGTTTCTTCATAGTTTGTAGGTTCGTCATGGTCTAGTAACATAACCTCCAGAACAGGATTACCGTACCACTATGGTGTGGATCTTACTCTGGTTGACCTACGAGGTTCAGTAACAACTTGATCTGAATTTTCATGATCATCATCATTAACTTCCTCACTAATTGGTGTAGGTGTCACAGGAACCAGTTTCTGTGATGAACTACTTTCCAATAAGCGATGAGGTACAGTTACCTCATCAAGTTCTACTTTCCTCCCACTCACTTCTTTCGAGAGAAACTCCTTCTCTAGAAAGGATCCATTCTTAGCAACGCATGTCTTGCCTTCGGATCTGTGATAGAAGGTGTACCCAACTGTCTCCTTTGTGTATCCTATGAAGACACATTTCTCCGATTTGGGTTTGAGCTTGTCAGGATGAAACCTTTTCACATAAGCATCGCAACCCCAAACTTTAAGAAACGACAACTCTGGTTTCTTGCCAAACCACAGTTCATAAGATGTCGTCTCGACGGATTTAGATGGTACCCTATTTAACGTGAATGTAGCTGTCTCTAATGCATAACCCCAAAACGATAGTGGTAGATCGGTAAGAGACATCATATATCGCACCATATCTAATAAAGTACGGTTACGATGTTCGGACACACCCTTACCCCGTGGTGTTCCAGGTGGCGTGAGTAGTGAAACTATTTCACATTGTTTTAACGGAAGGCCAAACTCGTAACTCAAATACTCTTCTCCACGATCAGATCGTAGAAACTTTCTTTTCTTGTTACGATGATTTTCCGCTTCACTCTGAAATTATATGAAGTTTTCAAATGTTTCAGACTTCTGTTTCATTAAGTAGATATACCCATATCTGCTCAAATCATCTGTGAAGGTCAGAAAATAATGATACCTGCTACGAGCCTCAATATTCATCGGACCACATACATCTGTATGTATGATTTCCAACAAATATGTTGCTCTCTCCATAGTTCCAGAGAACGGCGTTTTAGTCATCTTGCCCATGAGGCACGGTTCGCAAACATCAAGTGATTCATAATCAAGTGATTCCAAAATCCCATCAGTATGGAGTTTCTTCATGCGCTTTACACCAATATGACCTAAACGGCAGTGCCACAAATAAGTTGCACTATCATTATTAACTTTGCATCTTTTGGCTTCATTATTATGAATATGTGTATCACTACGATCGAGATCCAACAAACCATTTTATTGGGTGTATGACCATAGAAGGTTTTATTCATGTAAACAGAACAACAATTATTCTCTAATTTAAATGAATAACCGTATTGCAACAAACATGATCAAATCATATTCATGCTCAACGCAAACACCAAATAACACTTATTTAGTTTCAACACTAATCCCGAAAGTATAGGGAGTGTGCGATGATGATCATATCAATCTTGGAACTACTTCCAACACACATCGTCACCTCGCCTTTTACTAGTCTCTGTTTATTCTGCAACTCCCGTTTCGAGTTACTACTCTTAGCAACTGAACCAGTATCAAATACCGAGGGGTTGCTATAAACACTAGTAAAGTACACATCAATAACATGTATATCCAATATACCTTTGTTCACTTTGCCATCCTTCTTAGCCACCAAATAGTTGGGGTAGTTCCGCTTCTAGTGACTAGTCCCTTTGCAGTAGAAGCACTTAGTCTCAGGCTTAGGACCAAACTTAGGCTTCTTCACTTGAGCAGCAACTTGCTTGCCGTTCTTCTTGAAGTTCCCCTTCTTCCCTTTGCCCTTTTCTTGAAACTAGTGGTCTCGTCAACCATCAACACTTGATGTTTTTCTTGATTTCTACCTTCGTCTATTTCAGCATCACGAAGAGCTCAGGAATTACTTTCGTAATCCCTTGCATACTATAGTTCATCACGAAGTTCTACTAACTTGGTGATGGTGACTAGAGAATTCTGTCAATCACTATTTTATCTGGAAGATTAACTCCCACTTGATTCAAGCGATTGTAGTACCCAGACAATCTGAGCACATGCTCACTGCTTGAGCTATTCTCCTCCATCTTTTAGCTATAGAACTTGTTGGAGACTTCATATCTCTCAACTCGGGTATTTTCTTGAAATATTAACTTCAACTGCTGGAACATCTCATATGGTCCATGACGTTCAAAACGTCTTTGAAGTCCCGATTCTAAGCCGTTAAGCATGGTGCACTAAACTATCAAGTAGTCATCATATTGAGCTAGCCAAACGTTCATAACGTCTGCATCTGCTCCTGTAATAGGTCTGTCACCTAGCGGTGCATCAAGGACATAACTCTTCTGTGCAGCAATGAGGATAATCCTCAGATCACGGATCCAATCCGGATCTTTGCTACTAACATCTTTCAACATAATTTTTCTCTAGGAACATATCAAAAATAAACACAGGGAAGCAACAACGCGAGCTATTGATCTACAACATAATTTGCAAAATACTATCAGGACTAAGTTCATGATAAATTTAAGTTCAATTAATCATATTACTTAAGAACTCCCACTTAGATAGACATCCCTCTAATCCTCTAAGTGATCACGTGATCCATATCAACTAAACCATAACCGATCATCACGTGAAATGGAGTAGCTTTCAATGGTGAACATCACTATGTTGATCATATCTACTATATGATTCACGCTCGACCTTTCGGTCTCAGTGTTCCGAGGCCATATCTGCATATGCTAGGCTCGTCAAGTTTAACCTGAGTATTCTGCGTGTGCAAAACTGGCTTGCACCCGTTGTAGATGGACGTAGAGCTTATCACACCCGATCATCACGTGGTGTCTGGGCATGACGAACTTTGGCAACGGTGCATACTCAGGAAGAACACTTTTATCTTGAAATTTAGTTAGAGATCATCTTATAATGCTACCGTCAATCAAAGCAAGATAACATGCATAAAAGATAAAAATCACATGCAATCAAATATAAGTGAGATGATATGGCCATCATCATCTTGTGCTTGTGATCTCCATCTCCGAAGCACCGTCATGATCACCATCGTCACCGGCGCGACACCTTGATCTCCATCGTAGCATCGTTGTCGTCTCGCCAACTATTGCTTCTACGACTATCGCTACCGCTTAGTGATAAAGTAAAACAATTACATGGCGATTGCATTGCATACAATAAAGCGACACCCATATGGCTCCTGCCAGTTGCCGATAACTCGGTTACAAAACATGATCATCTCATACAATAAAATTCAACATCATGTCTTGACCATATCACATCAAACCATGCCCTACAAAAACAAGTTAGACGTCCTCTACTTTGTTGTTGCAAGTTTTACGTGGCTGCTACTGGCTTAGCAAGAACCGTTCTTACCTACGCATCAAAACCACAACGATAGTTTGTCAAGTTGGTGCTGTTTTAACCTTCGCAAGGACCAGGCGTAGCCACACTCGGTTCAACTAAAGTGAGAGAGACAGACACCCGCCAGTCACCTTTAAGCAACGAGTGCTCGCAACGGTGAAACCAACCTCGCGTAAGCGTACGCGTAATGTCGGTCCGGGCCGCTTCATCTCACAATACCGCCGAACCAAAGTATGACATGCTAGTAACCAGTATGACTTATATCGCCCACAACTCACTTGTGTTCTACTCGTGCATATAACATCAACGCATAAAACCAGGCTCGGATGCCACTGTTGGGGAACGTAGTAATTTCAAAAAATTTCCTACGCACACGCAAGATCATGGTGATGCATAGCAACAAGAGGGGAGAGTGTTGTCCACGTACCCTCGTAGAACGAAAGCGGAAGCGTTTAACACAACGCGGTTGATGTAGTCGTACGTCTTCACGATCCGACCGATCAAGTACCGAACGCACGGCACCTCCGAGTTCAGCACACGTTCAGCTTGATGACGTCCTTCGAACTCCGATCCAGCCGAGTGTTGAGGGAGAGTTTGGTCAGCACGACGGTGTGGTGACAATGATGATGTTCTGCCGACGCAGGGCTTCGCCTAAGAACCGCTACGATATTATCGAGGTGTAATATCGTGGAGGGGGGCACCGCACACGGCTAAGAGATCAATGATCAATTGTGTGTCTAGAGGTGCCCCCTGCCCCCATATATAAAGGAGCAAGGAGGGTCGGCCGGCCAAGGGGAGTGGCGTGCCAGGAGGAGTCCTACTCCTACCGGGAGTAGGACTCCCCCCTTTTCCATGTTGGACTAGGAGAGAGAGGGGCAAGAAGTGGAGGGGAGGAAGGAAAGGGGGGCGCCGCCCCTTCTCCTTGTCCTATTCGCACTAGGGGGGGAGGGGCGTGCGGCCCTGCCCTGGCCTCCTCTCCCCTCTTCCACCTAGGCCCACTAAGGCCCATTAAGTTACCGGGGGGTTCTGGTAACCTCCCCGTACTCTGGAAAAATCCCGATTTCACGCGGAACACTTCCGATATCCAAACATAGGCTTCCAATATATCAATCTTTATGTCTCGACCATTTCGAGACTCCTCGTTATGTCCGTGATCACATCCGGGACTCCGAATAACCTTCGGTAAATCAAAACATATAAACTCATAATATAACTGTCATCGTAACGTTAAGCGTGCGGATCCTACGGGTTCGAGAACTATGTAGACATGACCGAGACACCTCTCCGGTCAATAACCAATAGCGGAACCTGGATGGTCATATTGGTTCCCACACATTCTACGAAGATCTTTATCGGTCAGACCGCATAACAACATACGTTGTTCCCTTTGTCATCGGTATGTTACTTGCCCGAGATTCGATCGTCGGTATCTCGATACCTAGTTCAATCTCATTACCAGCAAGTCTCTTTACTCGTTCCGTAATACATCATCCCGCAACTAACTCATTAGTCACAATGCTTGCAAGGCTTATAGTGATGTGTATTACTCAGTGGGCCCAGAGATACCTCTCCGACAATCGGAGTGACAAATCCTAATCTCGAAATACGCCAACCCAGCAAATACCTTTGGAGACACCTGTAGAGCACCTTTATAATCACCCAGTTACGTTGTGACGTTTGGTAGCACACAAAGTGTTCCTCCGGTAAACGGGAGTTGCATAATCTCATAGTCATAGGAACATGTATAAGTCATGAAGAAAGCAATAGCAACATACTAAACGATCGAGTGCTAAGCTAACGGAATGGGTCAAGTCAATCACATCATTCTCCTAATGATGTGATCCTGTTAATCAAATGACAACTCATGTCTATGGCTAGGAAACATAACCATCTTTGATCAACGAGCTAGTCAAGTAGAGGCATACTAGTGACCCTCTGTTTGTCTATGTATTCACACAAGTATTATGTTTCCGGTTAATACAATTCTAGCATGAATAATAAACATTTATCATGATATAAGGAAATAAATAATAACTTTATTATTGCCTCTAGGGCATATTTCCTTCAGCAACATATTATACTCCCTCTACACAGTTGCAGAATTTCAGCAATACTAACAGTTCATTGCCGAAAGATCCTAAAAGCATTTGGGGGCAAACTGATCTAGAGCAGGATGAAATTGAGAGGGGAGTTAAAGCATTGCGCGATAGGGTGCGAGTACTTCGCCAAGAGAGAATTGATAGGTAATTGGCTCAAAGGAAAAAAGCTTTGCCAATTGATATAACCTATGAAAAGAATGATGATTTTAAAAGTACTTCAGTTGAAAAAGCCGAATCAAGTAGTATATATTCCGAATCGATCAAATTCAAAGATGCAAGCATCATTGAGAAAGGGCATGGCAAGCATAGGAAAATAGCCGTGCTTGATTTTTCTGAAGTTAATGGAACCTACTTCCTGCCCTATGAGTTTCGTGCGTAGAAATTGACAAGCCTCAAAGACAAGAGCAAGTAGCCAAACAAAGTTCGGCTGACAAGGATCTTCAAAGTAATGATGCGCGGAATCAAGAAAAAGATGATGATAAGGTGTTGGGGAGCCATCCAAAGATAGAGCAAGATATTGTTCAAGTTACACCGCCATCATGCTCTCCCAACATATTTGAAGAGGTATGTCTAGCAAGTAATTTACCTGTTTTCAGATTTGGTCACAACTTTATTGTTGATGCATCTATTAGAAAAATCCTCATATGTAATTTTGAAAGACCAATGAAGAAGGGTAATTTACTTGTTAGCAATAAAATTGTTATAGAACATACCGGTCAACCTATTGTGCCATTTACAAAGACCGATAGTGATTTATTATTGCAGCCAAAGTTTTTCCCATTGCTTTATTTAAAATTCATATCTAATTGGGTTGCTTTGCTTGCTTCATACTTGGCTTACGTATGGCCTCAATTGAGACATGTATGTTCTAACTACTTTGATTTCAGAAATTTAAAGCCAAGTTATACTCTGTTGAGAAAACCGATGATGGCATAATTTCCTTTTCAAAGACATCGGAGATAGAGTGCAAAACACAATGCATAGCCGAATGGGGTAATGCAAACTCTGAACCATTCATTTGCTTAACTTCAAAGCCGTTCTCACAGCAAGATCGGCTAGAGAATAAAGAGTTTACCTTCAATTCAAGCATGTGTGATCAAATATTTGATTTGCTACTGAAAAATAATTACATAAGAATTCTTGATCACCATGTCAATCCATCAATTCAAGGACGAATGTATTGTAGGTTGCATCATTCGTTCAAACATAATTTTGAGGATTGCAATATGTTTCGTCAAATAGTTAAATCAGCCATTGAAAAAGGATGATTGAAATTTGTTGAAGCAGCAAGAGATGGCCAGTCTATTCCAATTGGTCCCGATGGCAAAAACTTTTTGCATCGGCTCCTTCAAGCCGATCCATTTAGAGAGAAGGTAAAAACTGCAGGTGACGGGATCAAGCTTTCAAGAAAAGAAGTTGGTGAAGGGCATAATGAACATAATCTTGAGGGCGAAGATTCCATCGAAGTTACAATGAAGACGCCAAGGGCTGGGGGGCAACAAGGAAATCCAATTATCGATGAAGGCAAACCAAAAGAAAACAAAGGCCGAAATAAGCGCAAGTGTAAGAGATCAAAAATCACTTTCGCTGAACTATTGGATAAATATCAATAGAAGAGTGAAGAGAAGAATGCTTATCGGCCAAATCATGCAAAGAAACCAAGATCACCCCCGAGGCGCAAATATGAGGATCGGTATTGGCAAAGTGATAATTTTAATGCAGCATATTCATATCCTTATTTTGGGCCGCCAATGCCAATGCCGTGGATGCTCATGTAGATCCATATCCATCATGGGACAGGTACGATACAGGGCACATTCTCCCTCTTATTTTAGACCATCTCACCAATATTATGTAGCTCCGAGAAGATCAACATTTCAGCAATCACATGTTAAAAACCGTTTCAATCATAAGGAATCGGTCTGGAGCTCAAGGAAGAAGAAAGAGGTATTCAAACAAGTTTATCGTGTTAAAAGAGATGGTCGTAAGAGTGCTACTTCAGATTTGATCTGAAATGAAAAAGAGCCAATGGAAGTATTGACATTGGCTACTAAAGGCAATCAGATGAAGCAACCAATTATTGAAAGACAAAGTGCCAAATCTGAAGAAAAGAAGTTGAGAGTGCACAAGGCCAAAAAGGAATTGACATTGGTCAAGACAGAACCACAGCCGAGATGCCCACTCGGCTTATCGTATTGGCAAAAGACGAAATTACAAAATCTTAGCGCACAAGAGCTGAGACAGAAGAACATGGCATGGGTTCCCAAGAGGACCAATCATAACAAACATGATTTACATGCTTCTATTGCAACAAGTACAATAAAAGTGAATAAAGAGGAAGATGGAAGCAACAAACAATTAAGTCGGAGGTGTGCATCACAACATTAAAATCTTCGGTTAGCACATCATCCATTTTCTTCAACCATGACATTGATGCCTTTGCCATGGAATTCATCCCTAGGTATGATCAATTACCCTCCATGGATTCATTTTGATCCATGGATGCAACATAATTGTCTATATCATGAGAGGGTATTACCAAATCACTATACATTTGGTTAGTTTCATTTTTGTTGCTCATACAAAGGGGCCGGAATATTTTGTTGCTATTTTATTTGTTTATTTCGGCTATACATGCTTTAGTGGATGAATTCTACATGGACCTTATGGTAATGGCCGATACTTAACTATCGTCCTAAGAAACTATCTTATCATGGCCGATGTGAAATTCTAACATCATCCTTAGTTCAATTGGAGACTGAGACAAGGTACATGTTAAGTGATATTACCCTTGTCTTTCTAGTACTATGGAGATTATTTTCGTTGTTTAATTTCATAACAATGGCCACGGTGTCAGTGTTGTTTATATATCTCCATATGGTGCTATTTTGTGAAGCCTCATGCTGGTTAAAATATTTTTGCACAATAATCAAAGCCGAATATGAAATTTTATTCGGTTTGGAGCTTTTGGTTGCCATAGGTGCTATACATATTGAGGCTTTCGGTGTTTCGTTATAAGTAGTGCAACAAATATCCAAGAGTTATCAATGTTTTGACAAATCACTGACAGTTTATCTTCAGGTATGTCTAGATGCAAAATTTACCTTGGGTTGCTTTAAAATTGTTCATATTTCTAGACATGAAAATTCAAGAGAGTTGGCACAGCAAGCATCCGGCTACTATGTTAATCATGGTGTATTGCATTTCTATCAATAGCCGATGCATAGTCTCGTCACCAGAGGTAAGGCCGAACTGAAGTCCACCGCTTCGGCCACTAATATTTTTTTATGCGGGTAAAAGTGAGGATTGGAGAAAGTTTATTGTTGATTATCTGCAAAGTCCTAACAAAGGGTGAACAATATGGTTCGGAGGATGACCTTGAGATACATATCTATGAAACTTTATCATCGAATTGTTAATGAAGTTGAAAAGGTTTCACCCAAATTTGCATCAAGAATCCAAACAAATAATGGGTGATATATATTTATCTCCCTAAGCACATGCAAAGTGGCCGATGTAGTGTTGACATCGTCCTTAGAACCAATACAGTACAAGTTATTTTTCGGCACGCTACATTTGGCGAAAAACAGGGGGGCATGTGTTGACGCTCAAAAATGGCCTGATCGCAAAGAGTGACTTGAGTCTATAATGGGATGAGGTTAAAATTATGAGTTCATGACACCATTTGATGGCCCTCTTCAAGATGATGAAAATAAATATGAAGATGGACCAAAACGGAGCTCAAGTGCAAAAGATATGACAATTTCGAAGATACTCGTGTTGATACCAGATTAGAAAATAGAATGAAACTTAATTAAGATGACCTCAGATGAAAAAATCTTCAACACCAAAGTTCTTCGCCTTGTCGAAACGGACGATTTTGATATAAAAATCGTCTTAATCCGAGGTCGTATACAAAAGTTACAGCCAACACTATGCACTGCAGCACTACATGGCCGGATCATCCGGACCGGTGTGCAGATCATCCGGCCGGGGGCCGAAAAACTGAACCAAACAACAGAAGCTAAAAGTTGAAGCCGGACGATCTGGGTCAAGTCCCGGATAATCTGGGTAAAGGCCGGACAATCCGGGAAATTGTCCGGATGTCTGGACAAGTTTTTTTGCTGCAGACTTTAGAAAACGGCCCGAAACACCCTCAAGATGACCTCCAATCGAAAAGTGTTCAACAGAAAAGTTGTGCGTCTCGTCGAAACGGTTAACTCTGGTATAAAAATGTTTTTAATCCGAGTTTGTATGAAAAAGTTACAGCCCAATTAGTGGACTGCTGCCAGAAATCTGGGCTTGGCCGGGTCATCCGGGCCTAGAGCCGGACATCCGGGGCGGAGGTCGTGAGAAGTCCGAATTTGGTTAGATTTTGATGATTTGGACGGCAACGCAAGTCCTTTTCTTGTACGGGAAGTCCATCCGCCTCTTATATAGATAGGAGGTGACGGGCCGATTGAACAACACACAATCGAACAAATCATTTACCACCTTTTCTCTTTTATCTTTTCTCCTTAGCCCTAGCTCTTCTTCTTCTCATTCTTCGCTCGTTCTTCTTCATTGTAGGGTGGCGAACCTCGAGGCCCTAGGGGCGATCAGTTCGACCTAGGGCAGCCCATAGCCGCCGCGCGCCTTGACGGTGTCCCTCCCGGGCGTGTGGGGTTTCGGGTCCTCAAAAGCGCCCGCCGGATTGCCTCCGTACCGCGCTTCCGGACGGGTCTCCTTTGACGTGAGCTGCTGTGGATCACCCTCAATGTTGGAGGTACACGGTGACGTGTTCGTGTGCGAACAGGACCCCAGCTGAACACGGTTCCGGAGATCCATACGGCTCCAGAATCTGGGGAGCGGCCTCCTTCGAAAGAAGGAGGCGTGCCTGTCCCGCCGGTGACCTCTGTCCAGCCAGAGGCAACGGATAATCTGCTGGAAGCGCTACGAGGTGCTTCCATTGTGGAGGAACACCGTATCCTTATGGGTACGGTGATTGAGAGTGTTCAGTCCGTCAGGAGTGGACTGACTGAAGCCTGCAGCAGCCTGCTGACCGGCTTTGAGGTAAGCAACGCAAAAGAAAAAGTCCTGGTATAGACAGTAGCCCCTGAGACACTGTCCGGTGTTCGGAAAGAAAAGCCGGACAGAGGATCAATTAATTTTCACAGGAAACTAACTAAATATGTCTTATATGAATAAGCAGGCGTCGTTGCTGGCCGCAACCTCTCAAGTAGCGAGGCCTCCAGACTAAAGCTGAGTCTGGAGCGGGCCGAAGAAGAGCTCGGCCTTGTAAAAAGGTAGCTTGAGGACCAGCAAGGTAAGTTGTGGCTAGCTATTTACTCAAAGAGAATGAATCGTTTCTAATGACCGTAATGTCATGGTATTTGTAGGAGCAGCGACCGAGGTCGAGGTCCTTAAAAAGGCCCTGGCCGAAGCCGAGGAGAAATCTACCAAAGAACAAGCCGCCCGTAAGAAGATCAAGGCCAGGCTTAATGAGGTCCAGCAAGAGCTCCAGGATGCTGTGAAAAAATGCCAGACCTTGGAGTGCGATGTTTCGGCTCGAGGGACCAAACTCGCCAAGGCTCGCCAAAGCGCACAAGAGGCCCGGGTTGAAGCCCAGGGCGCCCTGCAGGAGATCCGGAGGCCAAGAAAATCACGGCGGGTAAGGCGTTTAGTATGCAAAGCAAGTATGTGAAGAAGAAGTATCTCTTACTAACCTGGATTCGGAGTTCTCTAGGGGCGTTTGCGGATCTGCCACGTAGTGTGTCCGACGCTGCAAAGTTCTTCCGAGCCGAAGAAGGGAGCTCAACAGAGAAGCTGTTCTGGTCGCAATATCTTGCGACAGAACATCCAGTGCCCTTCAGCGATCAGCTAAAACAGTTGGTCGAGCTACACAGGGTGGCCGAAATGGCCATGAAGAATTTAATAATCCGGCCGTGTCCTGCCGAAGCTATACCCAACAGCTACTTCAGGCTCGTGAAGCGGCTGGTAAATGCCTGCCCTCGGCTGGACGTTGTCAAGTGGTCGGTCTGCATCGAAGGCGCGCGCATGGCCTTTGCCCGCGTCAAGGTGTGGTGGGCGAAGATGGATGCCATCAAGATTGTGACCGAGGGACCCCCTGATGGCAAGGAGCACCGCACACCCGAGCGGTATTTTGAAGACGTCCTGGAGGGTTCTCGTATTGTGGCGACGCAATGTGCGTAAGACATTATTTTCGAATGAAATACATTCATATTGTCTCTGCCTTGTATGATGAAACAAGGTCGCTATGTAATATGATATTTGGTATGTATTTTTTTAAATTACCTCCTATGCGGCCGTGTTTTATAAAATCTGAGAGTTGGCCAGTCGTCGGCTTCTGTCCCCACGTAGGTAGTACGGGGGTGTTCAGGATGTAATCTAAACACTCTTGATCCAATTGTTTGGTCCTTGAAGGAGGTGTTTAGCGCAACGAACCAGGCAATCAGACTATGCGGCTTTAGCAACCTTACTTAGCCATAGGAGTTTGCCAATAAAAATGTGGGCGCAGCCCCTAGTATCCGAACTAGGATGCTATAAGCACCTGATTGGGTAAGTACCGATCCCTCGCATAATGCGGAAAAAATCTCTAACGATTTTAAACCTCTGAAGAGCTGACCGGTTTCTCTACTGAGTTGCTCATCCGGGTAAACCAGGGCACAATCGCAGTAGTTCTCCCTTTACTACCCTAGCCGATATAGCGGAACGTAAGGTAGCAAACACAGGAGTCGGGCAACCCAACTATTGACCGAAGACATGATTCAGAGCCAATGCATATAGTGCTAAATTCGGGGTGCCGAACTATACTGTAAAAAATGTTTGGACTTTGTTGCCGTATTGCGGGGCGCTATGAAGCCCCTGGCAAATTGAGACGTACCAAAGTGTACGGGTGCTATTTGATAAAGTTATCAAAAAAAGACAAAACGGAAGAAAGTGTAGTAAGCTAGAGCCGCAGAAATTGGGCCGCAAACTTTTTCCATTATAATTTCATCAATACGTCAAAGCATATTTATACAAGTAGTGCAATAAGCAAAAAGGCTATTTAAGATGCCATAACCAAGGGGGAGCTGCGTGTGGGTCCTGAAGACAGGTAGAGGGATCGTTAAGGAGACCACCTAAGAATTTCCCCGTACGTCCATGCTCCCTGCCGCCTTGGTGTATTAATCCTTCGAAAGGACCGTGGGTCAGGCCGTCAGAGGAGGCCTGTGGAAAAAACCTAAAAAGGAAAAAAAATAAAAAGTGAAAGTATGTGTGTGTCTGGGGTCGGTCGAGCCGTACTGTGGATCACCAGCTAGCTATGCCTCCATCGATGCCCATGGTATTTTGAGTACGTAGTTATGTACGCGCAGTACGAATGCCGCCACTTGATCGGGACTGGGACGGAGGCCAAATTGCTAGTCGAGCTGTAGACGAGCCGAGCTGTCCTGCTCCAGAATAGTCTGGACTCTTGTCGGGGATTGGGTGTGACATATGCCAATGGATGGCTTATCATGGTGGGAGAGAGTAGAACGTCGCTGGTGCCTGGAAGCGGGATGAGGTGTAGACACGAACGCCGGCGCACTTTACCCAGGTTCGGGGCTCTCCTAGGAGATAACACCCCTAGTCCTGCTCTGCGGGGTCTCCGCATGATCACTAAGGCACTAGTGGATACAATGGTGCTCCTCGAGCCATGTGCTAGAGGTAGAAGAAAGCAGGCACGCTCTCTCCTTCCTCTAGGTATGAGTCTAGTTCTCACAGGTTGGGAACCCTTTGCATGGGTGCCCTGGGGGGTTTATATAGGCCTACCCCCTAGGGGTACAATGGTAATCTGGCCGGGTGTAGGACCCGACTATCAGTGTCTCTGGTCGTCGGCTTCTCCGCCGGCTGTTGGGGCCCGCTGCCTGGTGGGCCCCGTTGACTACTCTGGTACGGAGCCGACAGGCCGCTCCCGCCGCTCGCGGGTCTTGCCGGCTGCTGATTACTGTAGCTGTGATGCTAATGACGCCTGCTTGGTCAGGGGAGCGTGGCTACAGTCCCGCCGCCTAGCGGGAGATCACTGTAGCCACACCGGGTCTTACCTGGTTAATGGTGAACGGGCCCCGAGGAAGGAACGGGCCGCCTGCTAGAAGCCGGCCCCCCTAGGGTCGGACTGGTGAGGCTTCCGCCGTCTTCCGGGTTCTCGCTACCTGTTAGGGCCCGCCGCCTGCAGGCCGTACCGACAGGCCGTCGTGGGAACAGGGCCTCGCTTGCCAGCTGCGACGTCAGGGGCAGAGTGGCGACAATGCCGCGGCGCGCGGAGATCTCCGCCTGGACGGAGCACTGTGGCCACGCCCGGCCCTGGATATGGGGGTGATGGGCTACACTGTAGCCTCACCTTGTCTTGTCTTCTTAATGGGGGCGCAGACTCTGAGGGCGTCGTGGGCCGCCTGCTAGAAGCCGGCCTCTCTGGAGGCCGCCTGCAAGGAGTCGGCCCGTCTTGGTGCCGCCTTCTGGAGTGTAGCCACCTTTTGGCAGCCGGCTGCTTGGGCCAGCCGGCCATCAGAAGGCGGCACTTCATCTTGAGGTTCTGAGGGGCACAACTAGCCCCGATGTCTTGAAAGGTTCAGGGATTCAGGTTAGGCTACCCGTGGCCCATTACTCCGACAGTAGTCCCCGAAGCTGGTGAGGTGCCGTGGCCGAGGAGCCGAGGAGACTCAACAGATTCTTCCCCCGGTTGCTCTGGACGGAAGCTTCATCCGACTCCTGGAAAGCCGCCTGGTGGGAGTCGGCCACGTCCAGTCGGTTTGGTCTGAAACTTCGAACGCAATGGCAGGAACTAGGTGGCGTGCTAGCTAAGCTTCTAGGCCCGCCGCCCTTCGTGGGCATGCCACATGGCGTCAGCCAGCCGGGCGAACCTGCTAGCCCACACGCGCGATGGGACGCGACAGCAGGCTGGGCCCGCAACCACCGGGCCTCGGCACGCAAGCGGATCCGCTGCGGCCGAGGCAGGCGGTTGAGCTTCTTCGCGGAGTTACTGCGCACAGTAACTGGCGCGGTAAACACGGGGATGTGGGGTCGTGGGCACAGTTAATCCCACGGTCCCACGCCCGTCCCCTCGGCCTCATAGCCGGTCGGCTATAAGTAGGGGGGAGGGGGAGCGGCGGAGCTCGCGCGCTCCTCCACCCCATTCTTGCCTCCTTCTTCCTTCTCTCGTCGCAGCACCCCCGAGCTCCGCTGGAGTGCTGCTGCTGCTCGTCTCCGTCGAGCCCTTCCGCCCCGAGCCATCTTGGCCCTGCTCTGGTCCTCTGCTCCCCCGCTGTGCCATTAGCCTCGTCGAGCTGTTCATGGCGCGCGAGCGGGGAGGAGATTGGGACAGGTCAAACATCCACGAAGACCACATCGCCTTCCTCCATGACACGCGGCGCCTTCCCGGCGCGGGCTATGTGAAGGCGCACATGCCTCCTGCGGTGGAAATTTCGCCCGCGCCGGGGGAGGGCGAGCGGATCATCTTCCGCTCGCACTTCATCTGCGTCTTCGGCCTGTCAGCGAGCGGCTTTCTCCGCTCGTTCCTCGAGTTCTACCATCTCCCACCTCATCAAATCATGCCCAACACCATGATGCTTCTGTCCTCCTTCGTTACTATGTGCGACGGCTACCTCGGCATCCTCCCCACCATCGAGTTGTGGGGAGCGTTCTTCTACACCAAGCTGGGCACCTCCGTCCGGGAGGTGGCAGCCCAGTGCGGCGCCTTCGTCGCGGTGCACCGTCCGTCTCCAAGGAACACCTTCCCCTCCATCAAGCTGCCATAGTCGGTCAAGATGTGGCAGCAATCGTACTTCTACGTGGAGAACGTCGACCCGGCAGTCGACTATTCATCAACCTGCCAGTTTATGAACCCGGCCCACCGGCTGAGCCTCGGGCCAACTGGGGCTACAAGCCGAAGCCAGTGTCAGCAGACGGCGCCGCCGCCATCAACCGGCTCTGGGTGCTGACCGAAGCCCAAGGCCTCAAGGCGTCCGACTTGCTGGTCGCCTTCGTCGCACGCCGGGTTCTCCCGCTCCAAGGCCGGCCTCACTTGATGAGCCGGATGAGCGGGCACCGCGACCCATGCTGGCTGAGTACCAAGGAGATGCTGGCTTCTGAGGTGGCGAACTTGGTGAATGAGATCTCCGACCTCAAGCTGGAGGGGTTCTGGCAGTTTAGCAAGCAGCCGTACTCCCGCGCGGATCCACCACCAGCCGTAAGCTTTTCAATCTTTCCTTTCTTCAATACTTTGTCTTGATTCCATCTTGCGGTCTTGAATAGTCGGCCCCTTGCCCTTCGAAACAGATCTATATGTTTGAGGCGACAGCCGCCGTCGTGGGGGCGGGCGGCCCCTATGCCCCGGACCGGGCTGTGAGCGACATGGACGACCCCGACTTGGGGGCGGCCGCCTTGGAGGATGACACCACAGACGCCGTCTATGGAGCTGGCGGCTCCGAAGAAGGCGGCATCGAGACTTGGCCTGACGATGACGATGAGGAAGACGAGCCGCACCCTGCACGAGGCGCCGACAGGGCGGACGCGGGCCCCTCCGCCGAACCGACTGCTCGAGGCGGCACGCGGAAGAGTAAAAAGGCGCCGCCTTGTTCGGTAGCGTGCCGAAGAAGGCCAAAAATCCGACAGCCGCGACCAGGCGGAACGAGGCCGCCGCGAAGGCGGCGAAATATTAGAACCTCCCTAAGGAGCCTCCCATGGTGTCGGCGTAAGCGTCTCTTCTTGTGCTTTTCTTTCTTGTCGATTCTTTCTGAGTTTCTTTGCTTTACTTTCCTTGACTTAGGGCCCCGCTCTCTCTTGAGAAGTCGGCCGACGCCTCCGTCATTGGGTCGGCGGAGACCTCCACCACCACCCGGCGAATCTATCCGGCTGCCGACCTCCGGGAGGCGTGGGAGCGAAACGCGCGGGAGTTGCGCGAGGAGCAGGAAGCCGCCCGCCTGGAGAAGGCGGAGGCAGACAAGGCGGAGGCTGCCGCACTGAAGAAGTTGGCGGAGGCCTTGGTCGCTGCCACGGCAAAGGAGCAGGCTGAAGAAGCCGCGCGCCGTCAGTCGACATTATTCGTCACCCCCCTGAACTCCGCGCCGCCACCGCCAGAATTCGTGGCGCCGACTTGGGGAGCCGGCGACGAGCACCCAATCATGGAGAGGGACGGCGGCGATGTCTTCATGCCGGACGTGGCCGTGCCTTTGCCGCCACCATCTGGAGAGGCGCGCGACAAGCAGCCGGCAGACCCACAGGTGCCGCCAGCCGGAGATGAGATGGTGACGGGCCCGACTCCTGAGGTCCGCACACCATCGCGCTGCCGGTTTGCAAAGGCGGCTTCGGCGCCACGCTCGCTGGAAGCCACTGCCACGAGCTCTTCGATCCCGGATGCTGAGGCGACCAACGCCGCGCCCGCTGATTGGGAGTGGGGAGGGGGGACGGGCCCTTTGAATCAGGTGATCCTGGACGTCCAAGGCAAACTCCGAGCCGAGGCCGATGTCATGACGCGGTGCAACCAAGCGTTCCTGGAGTCGCGAGCCGCTGTCCGGGTATGGTTCTTCATCTTTGATTCTTGTATTTCTTATACTTCTCTTGTGAGGGCGCGCCAGCGCCCCCACTGGGTGTAGTCCCCGAGTTTCGGGCTGGCTGCAGAGCAGGCGGCTCGGAACTTTAATTGGCAAGCTCCAAGTACTAACATTGTCTGATATCTTCACTGCAGGATTATCATAACCTTCGCGCGGCTGCCTTCAACTCCAAAGTCTAGGAGCTGAATCAATGGACCGCCGACTTATCGGAAAGCCAGAGTTAGTCTTTGTTTTGTTTCTGTGCGGGGGCGCGCTGGCGCACCCGCGGGCTGTAGTCCCGAGATTCGGGCCGACTGCTGAGCAGTCGGGCCGGATCTCCCTGGCAACTGTTCTTCTTCTTTGTTGACATTGATAACTTCTGTCTCTCTGGGGGCCCAATAGCGCACCCGCGGGCTGTAGTCCCCGAGATGCGGGCCGACTGCTGAGCAGTCGGGCCGGATCTCTCCGGCGATTGTACTTCTTCTCTGTTGGCTACTGACACCATTTTATTTCTCCCCTTTTTGCAGAGGCCAACACTGCCCTGCAGCAGCAGCTGGGTGAAGCCAACACCACGCTGCGTGCCAAGGAGGCAGACTGCAGCAAGCTGGTCGAGGAGCGTGACCGGCTGACCACGCAATTGGCGAAGCTTCTCAAGAAGGCCGAGAAGGAGGCGGAGGAAAAGGAGGCCGGCCTCCTTGCTGAGTTCGAGACCGAACGCTCCGCCTGGACTGATAAGGAGGCTTTGCTGACCGCCGTCTTTGGTGAAATTGAAGACATGGTTGACGGTAAGCTTCCCTCTTTTTTCTTTCTTATGGCTGCCAGCTGTTGATCGAGCCGGCTTCCGACCTCTGACTTCTTGCTTCTAACTTTGGCTCTTTGCTTTCTGTTTGAGCAGACTTCTTCCCCGGTCACTCTGGCGCTGCCAATTAGGCTGTCGAGGCTGATCGCGAAGGGTGGAGGGCAGAAGGTGTGCAGATTGCTCCCAACACCCCCCAGACCCTTAGCATCCAGGCCCGTCTTCGGCCGGCTCATCGGATGCTGCGCCGTCTTCAGCGTGTCGGCGCCCAGGCGATCTCCGCTCTATGGCCAGGCATGCCGGCTCCGCGCACTCCCAGTTGGACTGCCGACTGGCTGGAGGTGGCGGCCGACCGTCTTGAGGCCTGGAAGGGCTCCTCGGCCCAGGCAGGAGCACGCCGGGCCTTGGAGTTCGTCAAGGCGTGGTACCCTGGGCTAAACCTAGCCTAGTTGGCAACGTTTCGGCAGGAGGCCCAAGAGGAGCTGGTGGTGGTGGAGGAGGATCTTTTCAAGCAGGCGGCGGCGATCCCCGAGTACACCAACACCAGCGTCTTCGTCCCGGAGCTAGCTGAGAATGGTGTCGAGGCGCCACGAGAGTGGTTCAGGCTGAACCCTGAGGATGGCGAGGACTCGGCCGAGGTGATCGACTCCAGTGACGAGGGAGAAGACGAGGAGGACGAGGAGGGTGAAGGGGAAGCGCCAGAGGCTTAAGCGGATGGCCAGCCTCAGCTCGACTGCGCCTCCAGCAACGAGCCACGCCCAAGCGGGCCGACTACTGCTGAAGGCGACCAAGCGGAGACTGACCAGCCGGCCCCTCCATCAACCAGCACCACCAACTCCACCGTTCCACCGAACCCGTCTGCTGCTCCCTAGGCTGCCAGTTTACCTTTGTTTTTACCTGCTTATCAGTCTCGACAAACTTTGTTAACTTCGCACAATTCCACCTGCGGGGTGTATTTCAAACTTCTGTTGAATGTTGGCCAAGGGCCTTTTGATATGTAAATACGCTTGCCGAGTTCTATCTGTCCTTGTTTTCTGTTCCTTGGCTTTTTTTCCTTTGCCGCCCTCCCTGGGCTGCCGTCTGGCCAGCCAAACAGCCGCTCTGCGGATTGCGGCTGGGTCCAGTACGTGGCCGCTTTGGGAGGGTAAGTACTTAGCCGATTAGAGTTTTTTAGCAAGTTAAGTAGAAGCCGACCGGCCGGCTGCTCGGCAGCCAGTCGGTGAAGCGGGAAGCCGGCTTGAACTATGTGCATGCTTTGGGTCCTTAGCCATTTTTCATGCGGACACCCTTTCTGCCTTAACTCCTGCCCACCAGACAGTCGCTCTGCGAGCTGCGGCTTCTGGCAGGAGAAGGCTTAAGTGCCAACACATTACTTGTCCGGCTACGGGAAGCATTACATAGTACAAGGCGGCGAGTCCCCGGGTCGACTGGTCGAACCCAGTGTCAGGCGGAGTAATCGAATAACACATTCATAGGCAAAATACTTATCATATAGATAAAAGAGGGCAGTCCCCGAGCTCTTCTCGGGGGACCCAGAGTCTTCGTACTTAATACAAAAGTTGGCGTGGTACATACTGCATCAACTGTAAAACCTTCAGAGTATGTTTGCATTCCATGGTCGCTCCGTCTCCTTGACGGAGTCGTCTCTTTTGCATGCTCGAGGCTTCTGAGCATCGATCAGGTAGTAGGAGTCATTTCCCAACACCTTGCTGATGATGAAGGGGCCTTCCCAAGGTGCCGAGAGATTGTGCTGGCCGCCTGTTCGCTGGATCAGCCCGAACACAAGGTCTCCCTCTTGGAAGGATCTTGGCTTGACCTTCCAATTGTAGTATCGGCGCATGCTCTACTGGCAGATGGCGGACCGACTGAGTGCCAATAGCCGGCCCTCTTCCAGCAGATCGACATCGTCTTCTCGTGCTTCTTTTGCCTCCTCTTCGGTGTACATGGTGACTCAAGGGGAGTCGAATTCTATGTCCGTCGGGATGACAGCTTCGGCACCGTAGACGAGGAAGAAAGGCGTGAAGCCGGTTGACTTGTTCAGAGTTGTGCGCAGGCTCCAGAAGACGGCCGGCAGCTCATCGAGCCAACAGCTGGCCGAGCGCTCAAGAGGCTCGACCAGTCGAGGCTTGATGCCGGACAAAATGAGGCCGTTTGCCCGCTCCACCAGGCCATTTTACTGCGGATGGGCAACGGACGCTAGGTCCAGTCGGATGCCCTGCGTCACGCAGAAACGGGCCAAGGCGCCTTTGGCAAAGTTTGTGCCGTTGTCGGTGATGATGTTGTGTGGTATGCCATACCGGATGGTAATGTCGGAGATGAAAGTTACAGCAGTCGGACCATTTAGCTTCTTGATTGGTTTTGCTTCTATCCACTTGGTGAACTTGTCCACCGCGACAAGCTGATGAGCATTGCCGCCGCGTGCCGTCTTGAATGGTCCCACCATGTCCAGGCCCCAAACGGCAAAGGGCCAGGCAATGGGGATAGTCTTGAGTGCAGAAGCCGGCAGATGTGGCTTTGAGCGGAACATCTGGCACCCTTTGCATTTCTGGACCAAGTCTTTGGCGCCTTCTAGAGCAGTCGGCCAGAAAAAACCGTGGCGAAAAGCTTTGGAAACAAGTGCTCTTGAAGCCGCGTGGAGGCCACACTCGCCTTGGTGGATATCTTTGAGGATTGCTTGGCCTTTCTCCGGCTCCACGCAGCGTTGGTACACACCAGTGACACTGCGCCTCACAAGCTCTCTGTTGACAATGGTGTACGCTGCTGCCCGGCGTTGCACTTGTCGGGCCGAGATTTCGTCAGTCGGCAGCTCTTTGTTCACCAGAAAGTTGAGGATGGGCTGAGCCCATGAAGGTGCTATTATTTCTTTGATTGCTAGGACTGCTACTTGCACGAGGGCGGTTGGGCCGGGAGGCGGCGGGTTGGAGTCGGCTGCCGCTTGCTGAGTCAATGAAGTCCCCGGGCCGACTGCTGTAGTCCCCGGGCCGGATTCGGAAGTCCCCGGGCCGGGTGCGACTGCTGCAGTCCCCGAGCCGCCTGCCGAAGTTCCCGCGCCGGCTGCTGGGGTCCTCAAGTCGGATCCGACTACTTCAGCTAGAGCCGGCACGAAGATGGAGTCTGACTCTGGTGATGGCTTAACAGACGGCTTGAGGAGGCGTTGCAGGGCGACGCTGGCTGGGATTGCTTGCCGGGTGGAGCCGATCCGTGCCAAGGCATCTGCTTGCTCATTCTCATTTCTTGGCACGTGGAGGAACTCGCACCCTTTGAAGTATCCACAAAGTTGATGTACAAGGAAGCAGTAGCTCGCCATGTTTGCATCCTTGGCGTCCTAGTGGCCTAACGACTGCTGGACCACCAAGTCGGAATCGCCATAGCACAAGATTCGGCAAATGTCGAGTTCTTTGGCAAGCCGGAGCCCGTGAATGAGTGCTTCATATTCAGCAACGTTGTTGGAGGCGGAAAAGTGGATTTGCAGCACATATCTGAGCTTGTCGCCTTTGGGAGAGGTGAGGATGATGCCGGCTCCCAAACCAGTGCACATCTTGGAACCATCAAAGTGCATCCGCCAATGGGTGGAGTCTGGCGCTGGCGGCAGGTACTGGGTCTCGGCCCAGTCGACGAGGAAGTCGGCCAGTGCTTGTGACTTGATGGCGGTGTGTGGCTGGTAGTAGATGGTGTAGGGGGCCAAATCTATGGCCCATTTGGCCACTCGGCCTAAAGAATCTCGGCTTCCAATGATCTCGGCAAGTGGAGCAGTGCAGACCACAGTGATTGGGTGCTCTTGAAAGTACGGCTTCAGCTTCTTGGCGGCAAAATGCACGCCGTAGCACATCTTCTGATAGTGGGGGTAATTCTGCTTGGAGGCGGACAACACTTCACTCAGGTAATACACCAGCCTCTGGACTGGCAGTGCTTTGCCTTCTTCCTTTCGTTCCACAACTATGACTGTGCTGACCACCCGGCTGGTGGCGGCGATGTAGAGGAGCATGGGCTCCTTAGGAGCCGGAGCCGCCAAGCAGCTGGTGAATTTTTGCACGTCCAGCAGTCGGGTGGGCACCTCCATCCTCTCGATGGCCTTGATATTCACAGGGTTGCACTCTATGCCGCGCTCTGAGACCAGGAAGCCCAGAAGCTGGCCGGCTGGCACTCCAAAGACGCATTTCTCCTGGTTGAGCTTGATTTGAAATCGGCGCAAGTTCTCAAAGGTTTCCTTGAGGTCTTCTAGCAGCATTCCACGCTTCTCCGTATTTACCACAACATCATCCACATAGACGTGGGCGTTTCTGCCGAGTTGCTTGAGGAGACACTTCTGCATGCAACGCTGAAATGTGGCGCCGACATTCCTCAAGCCGAACGTCATGGTCAAGTAGCAGAAGGCTCCGAATGGCATGATGAAGGCGGTCTTCAGCCTGTTGGCTGGGTTTGGCTTGATCTAATGATACCCTGAGTATGCATCCAAAAAGCTCAACAGCTTGCATCCGGCTGTGGAGTCTATCGCTTGGTCCATTCTTGGCAAGGCAAAGGGATCTTTGGGGCAAGCTTTGTTGAGGCTGGTATAATCAATACACATGGGCCACTGCTTATTCTTCTTCAGTACAAGGACTGGGTTGGCTAACCATTCTGGAAAGAACAATTCCATGATGAAGCCGGCTGCTAGAAGCCGGGCTATCTCTTCTCCAACAACTCTTCTCTTTTCTTCTGACAGGCCGCGCAAGGGCTTCCTGACTGGCTTGGCATCAGGCCGGACATGTAGCTTGTGCTCGGTGAAATCCATTGGAACACCCGGCATGTCCTTGGGTGTGACACCCCAAAATTTTGATCTTGTTTTATTAATTAAAAAATTTGCCAAGAAATAAAACTTTTCCATTTGTCTTGATTTGCCCTTTTGATATTGTGAATTTTTTCCCCAAGTGAAAACTTTCCAAAAAGGATTGTTGGACTTGTATACTCTCTATAATAAAACAATTCTTTAACAGTGGGTTTAATTGCAAGATTTGTTTTCTCAGAGCTTTATTCTTTTAAAAATGATTTCTTTGAATTTGGAGCCTGTTTTGCATGACAACCATTTGACAAATGCCTTTAAAAATTCCACCAAAATTTGGGGATGTCATGTGATGTTTCCACATCACTTTTATGCAAAAATATCTGTTGGCAATTGGAGATTTTGAGCTCTACATCAACTTTTCAAATCTGGTCCAGTAGGCATTTTTGCACTACAACCTATTTAAATTTTTCCTTAAAAATTCTTCCAAGTGTTTGGGGATGTCAGTAGATGCATACAATTCACCTTCATGCAAAAACCTAGTATCGCCCTTTGAAAGATTTGAGTGAATCAACCTCTTTTTCATTCTGGTCTAGTTTGATGATTTGTACTGCAACCCTATCTTATTTTGCTCTAGTGACCCTGAGCTTTTTCCTGCTTGTAGCCCTCCCTACCAAACCCTTAAGTCCAGGAGATTGGACCCATTGGAGGATTTTAGGTGCATGCAATGAGACCCTTTCCTTTCTGTCCAAAACTGGAGTTTTACAAAACTTGCAGTAACAAGTTTCTGGTTTTGCCCAAATGATCTTGCCATCATCATCCTCACCTAAAGAGGCCCTGATCTGGAGATTTTAGCCACTCCAAGAGTTGTCTAAGTGCACTTGGCTTTCTGTCGAACAGTTGGTGTGCACAGTCTGTTTTGGCTTGAGTTTTTAGTTTGCACGGTGGACTTGATCCCCTGACCCAGCAACCTTGTCCACTAAACTCCTAGCTATCTCTATCCTAGTCCTGTTAATTGCCAGCCTCACCCTCGCACTCTAGATCGCCCTGGCATTTCATCGAGCATGTCTCGTGCGTGCTCTGGGCGCGCCCAGAGCGCACGTTTTGCACGCGCGCGCACTGAGCCGCCGCGTCGCACTGCCGCACTCGACGCGACCCGTCCCTGGCCCCTGCTCGACTGCTGAACCGCGCACTAGCCTCGCCCAGTCTCCACGCCACCCCTGGCCCCTGCAGCGCCGCTGGCAGAGCGTTTGGCGGCACGCCGGCGTCGGCAGCGAGCCTCTGCCATGGATGGCGCCGCCCAAACCACACCAGCGCGCTAGCTGCCCCCGTGAACAGCTCGGTCTTATCCCGAAGCTCGTCGGCACGCGTTCGTCGCCGCCACGTCGCCCTGCAGCTACAGCACGGCTGTCGCTGGCGATCTTATACTCAGCCGCCGCGGTCCAACCACGAGCGCCTATTTAAGGGATCCCCGAGCCCGTGCAAGACCTCAGGCGACCTCAAGCCTTCCTCCTAGAGCTTCCCTAGAAGTGGATTGACCGGACAGGGCCATCTTCCCCAACTCCGGCCGGTTCGGCCGCCGCCGAGCTCCGGTGCCATACATCGCAGCCAGCCACTCTCTCGCCCAACCAGCGCCACCAGTAGCTTCCCCTTGTCCTTGCGGAGCTTCCCAGCAACTCAACCTCGATCGGAGACCACCGGAGCCCAAAAACCACTTCACCCCCGTAGCCCCCTCCGCCGCGGAGCTTGCCGCCGGCGACCCCTCCCACCACTGTCAACCCAGCGACCACCGAGAGGACCGCTCCGGTCTAGCGGATACATCCCTGCCCTCAGGTGCCCTCGAGGAGCCGCCGTTCGTCGCCGGCGATCGCCGGAGTCCCGCTCCCGTCGGGCAGAGAAGAGGAGGGAGAGGGAAGAACGGTCAAACCTGACCAGTGGGACCTCTGGACCCACTGCCAGTGACCCGCGCGCCGTCTTCTCTGCTTTAAGTGAAGGCGCAGACGTCCTGAGTATGTTTCCTCTGCTGCGAAAGCGTATTTCTCCCGAAACGTTTTCTTTTTCTGGTTTTATTTAAAAACAGAAGTTTGACTGATCTTTGACTGGCTATAACTTTTAAAATAAAACTCCAAATGATTTGGTTCTTTTTCCTACCTCTCTCAAATTTCATCTAGTTTATTTCAAGATTTATTTCAAAAATATTTGAGACAACTTTTTGTACTGTGTTTGAAATATTTGTTATTTGAACATTTTGCAAAATAGGATTTTGGAGAAAGGAGAAAGCTTTAAAATTGCACCCTTTGCATACTCTTGAAGGCAAGCATCTCTGAACTCTGGCATAATATTTTCGTGTGATGTTTTGATACGGTTACAACACCACGTTGACTTGGAGCATACGTTATTCTTATGTAACGATATAGTCACATGCATGATTGCATATTGGAGATTTTCCTTACTGTTGTAAATGGATATGTTGGTGACAATGATCATCCTTGTGAGCTTCTCATGTATACCGGAAGGAAGCCGGGAAAGTCGTGGTCTTGGGTAGACACGAGCTTGTCCCTAGTTCCTCGTCGGGACGAGTGTGTCCGGTATGGCATGATGAGTTTTGGTGAGCGGTGATTCTGTCTGTCACTGGCAATATTTGTTTTGGTTAAGCAAATCTTTCAAAGAATACTTGGACCACCTGAGTCGGTCATGGGTCGAGACTTGTTTAGTAGATTTCACTTCTTGTTTTGTACTACCACCGGTCCCTGCCGCGGGTAGGGTACGGTTCAGTAAGTTGTCAACCCCTTACCAAGGCACACACCGTACAGAGAGGCAAGATACTGGATGCATCTGGTAGGCATGCCACCTGGTCCGGGGGCATGGGTGTTTCCGGTTGGGACCGAGAGGGGGGCACCCCTTAGAGCACGCGTATATAAATTTGATCCCATGCTACGTCGAGGTTGTAGCCTCCCCACTTAGAGTTTTGCTTGACGGGTGTCGTGGGTGATTCCAGACACCGGTAAGTTAAGCTGGTGTGTGCAGGTCAGGCGAGTTTGCAATTAAAAGGCCGTAGGCGGAATTAGTCCCGATGGGTTAAATAAATCCGTTACTCGTGGGTAAAGAGTACACCCTCTGCAGAGGTCATATCTTTTTGGATAGCCATGTTCATGAGTAAAGACCACAGTCTAAGTGGAATCTAGTGACGGTTTTCGGATGGAGACACGGCTAACTGGATCATAGTAACGGTATTCGGATGGAGAACGAATTAGCTAGAACTCGGTGATGGTCTTCGGATGGAGAAACGGCTAGACTAGATTTTGTTTATGACCTGTGACATCTGAGGATCATGTTTTATTATTACTATTATGGAGTAACCATTTACTTTATTTGCAATTATTGAGTATCCCTGGGACGGTTCTACCTCCTAGATATTTACTGTGATTATTCTTATATAAGCCCTTTATGTGGTATCGCTCAGACGCCCGACTGCGGCATGCTTGTTATTTATTTATCTTTTATAAGCCCTTTATGTGGTGTCGCTCAGACGCCCGACTGCGGCATTGTTAATTTATTTTGCAACCTTTCGAGGAGTCCTTTCAGACACTCGGTCGTGCATCCTACTCCTACTCCCGTATTGCATGTTCATTATTTTCCTGCATGCGAGCACCACAGACTTACATGGCAGACGTTGTGATCATAAATAATCTGGAGCATGTTTGTCTCTTATTATATTATACCCGTGTTCTTAATGTTTGCGAGTACATTCAAACGTACTCACTGGCTTGTCCCTGGCTATTGTCTTGGCCAGATTCCTTGCGCGGAGATAAGCATCGCGACGATAGCCCCGGAACCTATGCAACGACGATAGCAGCCTCGCAAAGATAGGAGTTATCCTGGTCAGCTGTTCTTGTGGAAATGGATTCCCATAGACGCAGATGAACCACAAACCGCTTCCGCCATCAACCACTAGAAACCAAGTGTTGTACTCCTAAGCCACAATGGTCTTGTACTACATATTTTGTACCTTGCTTGGAATTCTTGTATCAAGTTGGTGCCTCATCAGCTAACAGTAATCCTGGGGCTGGTGAGCACAAAGGCCGCTTTATGGGAAATTTATATCCCGAAAATCCGGTCGTGACAGACTTGGTATCAGAGCCAGGCTGACCATTGGCTAATCCTATCTTAGCCAGGTCAATAAACCTAGGTTGACCAAACCACCAGACCTTAGCCTAACCCCGGCCAAGCTTCCCGCGTAAGATAGCCCCACAGTAACCCGACGCCGTTTCGGCAGACGGTGCCCAACCTATCTGCCTAGCCCGTCGACCATGCGCCAGTGACCGACACCCAACCCGTCTCAATCGCAAGCGTGCGGAGGAAGACTCCGTCCCCTTTTCCTATAAAAAGGGCATGCTAGCCTCAACCCAGCGCAGCACAGCCCCTTTCCCAAAACCAAGCCACGATGCCTGGCCCCATTGTTCACAATGAGACCACAGCAACCAACCTTGGAGGTTTTGTGACCGTGCTCGCAAACCTCACCCGCCGTGCCTATGCGTTAGAAGAGCCCCCTGAATATGTTGTGTACCAAGGACCCATGTACGGTGAGAGCCGTTAGAACTGGGCCACTGTGCACATATATGGTAGGGCTCTGTCGCCAGAACGCCCCTACAGGTTCACTGGAAGGACAACTTCCTTTGAGCCACAAGCCATCCAACTGGCAGCCCGAGAAGCTATAGTTCAACTCCAGCACTTGTCGCCCAGAGTTAACTGTCGCTCTTTCTACTACTACCCCAGTCGTGACGAGTATGGTAGGCCGCCCCAGGTTGCCAACGGAGATCACGAGACAGATCCTGCACTGTTGCATCTGGTGCGCTATGTAAGCGCACTAGAACAACTGTTCGATCAGGTCACCCTCGATCTGATCGCAGCTCGTGGAGAGCTGGTTCCCCGAGCCCCGGCGAGGAGAGAAGCGGAGCCCCACGCCGACAACCCAGTCGTGCTGTTCGGACACCCGATCGATCCCTTGAGATCTGCACCAGCCATCAACCAGAGTGCTTTGGTGTCACCAGGAGCGCTCCGTCGCCTTTTGGGGACCCATTCCAACGGGATTGTGGCCAACAACCCCCGCGATGGTCATCACCACTACCCCGACCCTGCAGCCCCTCAACCTCAACCAGCAAATCCCGACAGAGAAACCCGTGGAGAAACCTCGGCATCCGCCAGGCCAGCCCACTTGGATATTAATGAAGTCGACTAAGTCGCTTGAGTAGTATCAAGCCTTAATTTACCTCCGCTTGTAATTGTGTGATCTTGTATCGCTTTTATTAAATGCTGTCTGCTTATTCGCCCCTGTTTTTTGGAGTAGTAGCTATGCAGATGTACGTGGCGTACAGTTGCATTTTTAAATTTCGGGCGCAGCCACCAAGACCAACCCCCGACAGCACCCACAGTAATGCGTCACATTTATGTGATGCGTATATCTGTGGCTTTGACCCTAGAACAGGATCGACAACCGGTTGCCCTTCACCACGGTAGGTAACCCAACCCCAATGCTATATAAAAGCCACCTCGTGACCTTGCCAAGTACCCCTACCTTGTGCACAACTTTCACAGCCATCCCTTTGCCATGCCGACCCCCAGTATTTATCTGAGAACCCCAGACGCAACCCCGGGGAGTTTTGTTAAGTTATTGTGGGACTTTACTTGCAGCACCATGAGTGCCACCCATCCACCCCAGTACGAGTTGCTCAAATCGAGGATCACCCCTTCCACCTCGAAATATTGGGCAGTGGTGCACATCCCTCCCGCTTACCCAAACCAAGATCCAACGGAAGTTTCCTTCATGGGGAAATCCATGCCGACTCCGCATATGGCCATAGAAGTTGCTGCGTACGAGGCGCTCACTCGTCTTCGATTCGCGGTACCCTATGCCAGCGAGCGAGGATATTATTATTTTCCGAGTCGTGCAGCACCCGGAGAAGTTGCATCTTTTCCCGGTGGACGAGTTGAGAGAGATCCCGTACTGGCAAACCTTGCCCAGTACGTTATCGCTCAGGAGCATTTGACTCAGCGAGTAATGGGTTATCTCCAGAGCCTCGCTGATTTAAATCCTCGAATCGCTATTGGCAGACCACTAAAGCCTGACCAGGAAGGGCGCATTCATCGACTGGTCAACCCGCTTCCCCCGATAGAAGAGGAGTGTGCCCCAGTACCAGAGGCGTTTTCTCAGGACCCTGTCTTTTTGCCGTTTTCTTTGTAAACGTCACCGCTGTATTTATTATTCCAGTATTTTATTTAGGTACTGTAATTTGTGCGGTGGATCCGAATTTGGTTTCATTTATGTGAGCAGTTTTATTGTTGTTGTTTTTGTTTTAACTAATTTTCACTCGCGATGTTTTCTTTTAATGAGATTTCTTTCCCCGAGTTGCTACAACATATATATCTTCGCGACATAGATTTTTTATTCGCACAGCATCGTAACAGTAGGCTCGCAGCTACAACCACTCGACCTCATGCACTAATCGCAAATCCTCGTGCACACTTTGCGCCTAACTGACCACCCTCGAAGGCATCACAATCTCAGTAAGAGAGAATTGTGAGTGATCATTCGGGCACGAGTTGCCCCAGCACACCGACAGTAGTTAGCGCTCGATGCCGCGCCTAATCCCCGTGATCGCCCCCGCCGCGAAGAGCTAACACTCGAGCGGCCGCATCACGACGATCATCAGGGATCATTGCAGACAGGAGCACGGAGAACCCCAGCAGCACCGCCAAACCTCCACACACCAGGACCACATACCAGTCCGGCATCGCCTCCGCCATTAGAGCCTCGTCTCGAGCTCCTACTGACAGAAATGGAGGAGAGGGAAGGAGGAGTGGGAGCGAGGCCAGGTGAGAGGAAGAAGAGAGGAGCACCGCGATCATTTTATAGCTCGAGATTGGTGTACGGTGGGCGAGGTCCACCAGCGCCACTCGCCACACGATCGCCGGTGTACGGAGACGAGTCCGCGAGCAGTGCCGACAGCGCACTGGCCCGCGAGGTGAGTGCACGCTGCACCGGCAGCTAGCACGCCGCGCACTACCGCGGTACGGCCTAGATGCCCTACGAGCTAGGCATCACCGGTGGAGGAAGCGCGGGAGAGCACGCGAGAGAGAAGAGGGAGCCAGAGGTAGAAGAAGAGGCCGATAGTGGGCCCTGGGCCCACCCATCAGCCAGAGAGAGCACTGTGCTCTCGGGTGCGACCAGCGTATTTTAGTAATTTAGGATTTATTCTAAATTACTGTATCCGCGTAGAAATATCTCGTTTTTTCCCCGACCGTGGATTTTTCCCACGCTACGCCAGTGTATCACACTCTGGTTTTACACCACTTAAGCCCTCTCACTGTACCGCTTTGTTTTTGCACAGTTGAATGATTTCCTTTGATAAAAACAGTGTTTGTTCAAGACAGCTTTTGACAAATCTCGAGGACGAGATTTTTCTTAAGGGGGGTAGTGTTGTGACACCCCAAAATTTTCATCTTGTTTTATTAATTAAAATTTTTGGCAGGAAATAAAACTTTTCCATTTGTCTTGATTTGCCCTTTTGATATTGTGAATTTTTACCCCAAGTGAAAACTTTCCAAAAAGGATTGTTGGACTTGTATACTCTCTATAATAAAACAATTCTTTAACAGTGGGTTTAATTGCAAGATTTGTTTTCTCAGAGCTTTATTCTTTTAAAAATGATTTCTTTGAATTTGGAGCCTGTTTTGCACGACAACCATTTGACAAATGCCTTTAAAAATTCCACCAAAATTTGGGGATGTCATGTGATGTTTCCACATCACTTTTATGCAAAAATATCTGTTGGCCATTGGAGATTTTGAGCTCTACATCAACTTTTCAAATCTGGTCCAGTAGGCATTTTTGCACTACAACCTATTTAAATTTTTCCATAAAAATTCTTCCAAGTGTTTGGGGATGTCAGTAGATGCATACAATTCACCTTCATGCAAAAACCTAGTATTGCCCTTTGAAAGATTTGAGTGAATCAACCTCCTTTTCATTCTGGTCTAGTTTGATGATTTGTACTGCAACCCTATCTTATTTTGCTCTAGTGACCCTGAGCTTTTTCCTGCTTGTAGCCCTCCCTACCAAACCCTTAAGTCCAGGAGATTGGACCCATTGGAGGATTTTAGGTGCATGCAATGAGACCCTTTCCTTTCTGTCCAAAACTGGAGTTTTACAAAACTTGCACTAACAAGTTTCTGGTTTTGCCCAAATGATCTTGCCATCATCATCCTCACCTAAAGAGGCCCTGATTTGGAGATTTTGGCCACTCCAAGAGTTGTCTAAGTGCACTTGGCTTTATGTCGAACAGTTGGTGTGCACAATCTATTTTGGCTTGAGTTTTTAGTTTGCACGGTGGACTTGATCCCCTGACCCAGCAACCTTGTCCACTAAACTCCTAGCTATCTCTATCCTAGTGCTGTTAATTACCAGCCTCACCCTCGCGCTCTAGATCGCCCTGGCAATTCGTCGAGCATGTCTCGTGCGTGCTCTGGGCGCGCCCAGAGCGCACGTTTTGCACGCGCGCGCACTGAGCCGCCACGTCGCACTGCCGCACTCGACGCGACCCGTCCCTGGCCCCTGCTCGACTGCTGAACCGCGCACTAGCCTCGCCCAGTCTCCACGCCACCCCTGGCCCCTGCAGCGCCGCTGGCAGAGCGTTTGGCGGCACGCCGGCGTCGGCAGCGAGCCTCTGCCATGGACGTCCGCCCAAACCACACCAGCGCGCCAGCTGCCCCCGTGAACAGCTCGGTCTTATCCCGAAGCTCGTCGGCACGCGTTCGTCGCTGCCACGTCGCCCTGCAGCTACAGCACGGCTGTCGCCGGCGATCTTATCCTCAGCCGCCGCGGTCCAACCACGAGCGCCTATTTAAGGGATCCCCGAGCCCGTGCAAGACCTCAGGCGACCTCAAGCCTTCCTCCTAGAGCTTCCCTAGCAGTGGATTGACCGGACAGGGCCATCTTCCCCAACTCCGGCCGGTTCGGCCGCCGCCGAGCTCCGGTGCAATACATCGCAACCAGCCACTCTCTCGCCCAACCAGCCCCACCATTAGCTTCCCCTTGTCCTTGCGGAGCTTCCCAGCAACTCAGCCTCGATCGGAGACCACCGGAGCCAAAAAACCACTTCACCCCCGTAGCCCCTTCCGCCGCGGAGCTCGCCACCGGCGACCCCTCCCACCACCGTCAACCCAGCGACCACCGAGAGGACCGCTCCGGTCTAGCGGATCCATCGCTGCCCTCAGGTGCCCTCAAGGAGCCGCCGTTCGTGTTTGAGACAACTTTTTGTACTATGTTTGAAATATTTGTTATTTGAACATTTTGCAAAATAGGATTTTGGAGAAAGGAGAAATCTTTCAAAAAGTGCACCCTTTGCATACTCTTGAAAGCAAGCATCTCTGAACTCTGGCATAATATTTTTGTGTGATGTTTTGATACGGTTACAACACCATGTTGACTTGGAGCATAACTTATTCTTATGTAATAATATAGTCACATGCATGATTGCATATTGGAGATTTTCCTTACTGTTGTAAATGGATATGCTAGTGACAATGATCATCCTTGTGAGCTTCTCATGTATACCGGAAGGAAGCCGGGAAAGTCGTGGTCTTGGGTAGACACGAGCTTGTCCCTAGTTCCTCGTCGGGACGAGTGTGTCCGGTATGGCATGATGAGTTTTGGTGAGCGGTGATTCTGTCTGTCATTGGCAATATTTGTTTTGGTTAAGCAAATCTTTCGAAGAATACTTGGACCACCTGAGTCGGTCATGGGTCGAGACTTGTTTAGTAGCTTTCACTTCTTGTTTTGTACTACCATCGGTCCCTGCCGCGGGTAGGGTACGGTTCAGTAAGTTGTCAACCCCTTACCAAGGCACACACCGTACAGAGAGGCCATGGTGGAAGATACTGGATGCATCCGGTAGGCATGCCACCTGGTCCGGGGGCATGGGTGTTTCCGGTTGGGACCGAGAGGGGGGCACCCCTTAGAGCGCGCGTATATAAATTTGATCCCATGCTACGTCGAGGTTGTAGCCTCCCCACTTAGAGTTTTGCTTGACGGGTGTCGTGGGTGATTCCAGACACCGGTAAGTTAAGCTGGTGTGTGCAGGTCAAGCGTGTTTGCAATTAAAAGGCCGTAGGCGGAATTTGTCCCGATGGGCTAAATAAATCCGTTACTCGTGGGTAAAGAGTACACCCTCTGCAGAGGTCATATCTTTTTGGATAGCCATGTTCATGAGTAAAGACCACAGTCTGAGTGGAATCTAGTGACGGTTTTCGGATGGAGACACGGCTAACTGGATCATAGTGACGGTATTCGGATGGAGAACGAATTAGCTAGAACTCGGTGACGGTCTTCGGATGGAGAAACGGCTAGACTAGATTTTGTTTATGACCTGTGACATCTGAGGATCATGTTTTATTATTACTATTATGGACTAACCATTTACTTTATTTGCAATTATTGAGTATCCCTGGGACGGTTCTACCTGCTGGATATTCACTGTGATTATTCTTATATAAGCCCTTTATGTGGTGTCGCTCAGACGCCCGACTGCGGCATGCTTGTTATTTATTTATCTTTTATAAGCCCTTTATGTGGTGTCGCTCAGACGCCCGACTGCGGCATTGTTAATTTATTTTGCAACCTTTCGAGGAGTCCTTTCAAACACTCGGCCATGCATCCTACTCCTACTCCCATATTGCATGTTCATTATTTTCCTGCATGCGAGCAATACAGACTTACATGGGAGACGTTGTGATCATAAATAATCTGGAGCATGTTTGTCTCTTATTATATTATACCCGTGTTCTTAATGTTTGCGAGTACATTCAAACGTACTCACTGGCTTGTCCCTGGCTATTGTCTTGGCCAGATTCCTTGCGCGGAGATAAGCATCGCGACAACAGCCCCGGAACCTACGCAACGACGATAGCAACCTCGCAAAGATAGGAGTTATCCTGGTCAGCTGTTCTTGTGGAAATGGAGTCCCATAGACGTAGATGAACCACAAACCGCTTCCGCCATCAACCACTAGAAACCAAGTGTTGTACTCCTAAGCCACAATGGTCTTGTACTACATATTTTGTACCTTGCTTTGAATTCTTGTATCAAGTTGGTGCCTCATCAGCTAACAGTAATCCTGGGGCTGGTGAGCACAAAGGCCGCTTTCTGGGAAATTTATATCCCGAAAATCCGGTCGTGACATTGGGAGACCATGCAAAGATGTCCCGATTCTCATGGAGGAAATCAACGAGCTCGCTTTCCTATTTGCTGTCAAGGTTTGCACCTATGACAGCGTGCCTCTCCGGGTGCTCCGGGTCCAAGGGTATCTTCTTTGTTTCTTTGGCCGGCTTGAACGAGCCCTCATCTTCCGACTCCTTGGGGTTGGGTGACATGTCGGCTGCTTGCCTGCCATTCCCACAACCCAGTCAAGGAGCCACTTTTCAGCCGCGATCACGAGGGACTTGGCTAGCCGGCTGCTGTCTGCAGCATAGGCGGACGACTTCTTGTAGTCCCCTGCTATGGTCAGGATTCCCTTGGAGCTTGGCATCTTCATCTTGAGGTAAGCATAGTGGGGGATCGCCATAGCAGGTCGGCCAAGTAGCGCATGATAGGGGCTCTCAAGGTCCACCACCTCAAACCATACTGGCTCTCGGCGAAAGTGATTTTTGTCTCCGAAGAGGACATCTATCTGGGTCTTGCCGATTGGTGAGCAGGAAAGGCCAGGAACTATGCCATGGAATACGGACCGACTGGGCTGAAGCTGCCTCTGTTTGATTCCTAACTTCTCCATAGTATCTCGATACAGGATGTTGATGCTGCTGCCGCCATCTATCAGGACTCGGGAGAAGCGAGCAGCCCGCCTCTCTGTTGCAAAGGTGGCATCTAAGACCAAAGCATAAGAACCAGGAGAGGGCATCACCTCCGGGTGGTCTGCTCTGCTCCAACTGATAGGCTTCTTAGACCAATGCATGAACTCGGGGGGTCTCTGATGCTACTGCATTTACTTCTTGTTGTCGTTGCCGTCTGCTGTGCTTATCGTCGGCCATGCTGGTGAACACAACATAGGCTCCTGCTCTTCAGGGTATTCATCTTGTATTGCGCCAACAGGCCGAGCCCCCGGCTATTGGGGAGGAGGCGGCGGCGGGCCGGCAGGCGGAGGAGGCAGGAGTCCATCACCCTTGGCGAGCCTGGTGAGCCAGTGGCATTTCTGAGTGGTGTGGTTGGACGGCTTCGCGCCGCTGTGGAACTTGCAAGGTGCATCGAGAGTCTGCTCGTACGAGAAGGCGGGTAACCAGTTGGGCTTGCCGCCCTTTTGGCGCTTGGGTAGAGGCTGCCCTTCTGGCTGCTGATCTTCGACTGTCGCCACCTGCCAGCTTGTGGAAGCCGGCTGCGTGGCCTTGCGCTTGTTGTCATTCGGCTGCTGGCGCCGACTAGCTTGTGTCGCCAGCTGGAGTCTGAGGAGCTTGAGGAGCCACTTTGCCAGATGCGTCAACTTGGATTTCCGCCTTCATGGAGGAGTCAGCCGTGGCGTACTTGTCTGCTATGATCAGCAGTTCATCGAGGGTCGCCGGCTCGTTGTAGAGAAGCCGGTGCTTGAGGAGGGTGCCTTCTCGGCACCCGGCAGTGAAGTACTCAATGGCCTGCACCTCATGCACGCCCTCACAAGAGTTACGCAGCTCGGCCCAGCGCGTGAGGTAGTCGCGAGTTGACTCGTTGGGGCCTTGGACGCACAAGGAGAGCCGGCGAGGCTTGGCCGGCCGCTTGTACATCCTGGTGAAGTTGCGGATGAAGGCTTCAGTAAAATTGACCCAGCTGTTGATGCTGCAGGGCTTCAAGCTGTTCATCCATTTCTGGGTCGTGCCCTGGAGCATGAGCGGAACGTACTTCACGGCAACACGCTTGTTGCCGTTGGCGATGCTGACGGCTATGGAGTAGTCCACCAGCTAGTCCTCCGGCTTCACGAAGCCGGTGTACTTGGGCGTATCTCTCGGGAGAGTGATCCCCTTGGGGAAGGGCTCATCTCGGATGCGGGGGCCAAAACAAGGCGGACCCAGTTCATCTTCTTCTTCTAGTGCCAGGGATCGGTTGAGATGGTCAATCCGGTGGCGGGCGTCGTTTTCTCCGACTCCTTCCCGGCGGCCATGGCGGTCGCCGAGTGTAGGGTGGTCAACAGGCGGCGGGGTTGCGCGTTGATACGTCTCCAACGTATCTATAATTTTTGATTGTTCCATGCTATATTATATTCTGTTTTGGACATTAATGGGCTTTATTATACACTTTTATATTTATTTTGGGACTAACCTATTAACCGGAGGCCCAGCCCAGAATTGCTGTTTTTTGCCTATTTCAGAGTTTCGCAGAAAAGGTATATCAAACGGAGTCCAAACGGAATGAAACCTTCGGGAACGTGATTTTTAGAACAAACGTGATCTAGAGGACTTGGACCCTACGTCAAGACATCAACCAGGAAGGCACGAGGTAGGGGGGCGCGCCTACCCCCCCCCCCCAGGCGCGCCCTCCACCCTCGTGGGCCCCATGTTGCTCCACCGATGTACTTCTTCCTCCTATATATACCTACGTACTCCCAAACTACCAGATACGGAGCGAAAAACCTAATTCCACCGCCGCAACCTTCTGTACCCGTGAGATCCCATCTTGGGGCCTTTTCCAGAGCTGCGCCGGAGGGGGCATCGATCACGGAGGGCTTCTACATCAACACCATAGCTTCTCCGATGATGTGTGAGTAGTTTACCTCAGACCTTCGGGTCCATAGTTATTAGCTAGATGGCTTCTTCTCTCTTTTTGGATCTCAATACAATGTTCTCCCCCTCTCTTGTGGAGATCTATTCGATGTAATCTTGTTTTGCGGTGTGTTTCTTGAGACCGATGAATTGTGGGTTTATGATCAAGTTTATCTATGAACAATATTTGAATCTTCTTTGAATTCTTTTATGTATGATTGGTTATCTTTGCAAGTCTCTTCGAATTATCAGTTTGGGTTGGCCTACTAGATTGATCTTTCTTGCAATGGGAGAAGTTCTTAGCTTTGGGTTCAATCTTGCGGTGTCCTTTCCCAGTGACAGCAGGGGCAACAAGGCACGTATTGTATTGTTGCCATCGAGGATAACAAGATGGGGTTTATATCATCCTGCATGATTTTATCCCTCTACATCATGTCATCTTACTTAAAGTGTTACTCTGTTCTTATGAACTTAATACTCTAGATGCATGCTGGATAGCGGTCGATGTGTGGAATAATAGTAGTAGATGCAGGCAGGAGTCGGTCTACTTGTCTCCGACGTGATTCCTATATACATGATCATACCTAGATATTCTCATAACTATGCTCAATTCTATCAATTGCTCAACAGTAATTTGTTCATCCACCGTAATACTTTTGCTCTCGAGAGACGCCACTAGTGAAACCTATGACCCCCGGGTCTATTTTCCATCATATTAATCTTCCATCACTTAGCTATTTTTCTTGCCTTCTATTTTACTTTGCATCTTTATCATAAAAATACCAAAAATATGAAGGCAGGGATACTTGGGGGAACGGCTAGGTCCTAGGCAACTCCTAGGCGATTTTGCGCCGGTGGCCACTCCGGCCCCGGCGGCCACCCTTCCGGTCGTTGGTCACTCTGGCCACGGCCGCCCCAAAAGGTCTCTGGCCAACCATGGCCCCTCCCGTGCTCAAATTCTTGCGTGGCAAAGCTTTCCAAGCGCAGATGAGAAGAAAGTTTGGGCACCCGGTGGTTTTCTCCCCGGGCTTCAGACATAAGGAGTTCACCTTGGTGGTATATTTCTGCCGTGCCACTTTCCGCCTCGATGTCCATACGGTTAGTGTGGCTCTTCATGCCTTTTTTGGTGGTTATCCACAAGGCTTTCATGTTCGTTTTTTGAAAGATAGATCCTTCCAATTCTCTGTGGCTTCTAAATCCGTGGGCTTTGAAGTCTACAATGCGGGTAGAATCGCTGAGAAAGAGTTTGAAATGGTTTTCAATCTTTGGGTTAATGGTGGACCTCGTTGGGTTCAAGAGGAGATCATGTTTTATCGGGAAGAAGAGGAGGAATGGTCTCTGGTTGGCCGCAATGGTCGGGTTCTCATCGGCGGTGTCCGCCGTACGGCCTAGCCGGCACGGTGACTGGTTTCGGTTTTCCAAGGGCTGTCCACCCCTGATCCATCTGCGCTTGACCAGCATTCAACGCAGTTGAATATGCCCAATAATGATTCTCTTAATGTGCCCCCTAATGCCTCTTCAATTTTCACCGCTAATGAGGTGCCAGAGGATCAACGTAACAATGTGCCGACACGTTTGACGTGGTTTGCATGTGGCATGCTGGGCCACATGGCCAAATTTTGTTCCCAGCCTCGGCTCACTGGGCTCTTACCTCATATCACGTACGACGCTTTTGTTGGGCCCCCGGAATGTGCCTGGGCGGATGGGGTGGTTGCAGGCTGGTTTCGGGCCCATGGGCTCGCGCCACCAATTAAGGTAGTTTCCTCTTTTGGGGAGCTGGTCTTGGGGCTCTTCCCCAATTTCCAACCGAGACGAGGGCCTGTCTCCTCGCATTCTGCTTCGCCTTCCTCTGTTTCAGCCACTGTTCAAACCTCAAGCACCACCCACCTCGCCGTCTCCGACGAGCAAAACCACCTTCGACCTTTCACTGAGACCGCCATGGCCAATATTCCTTTCGACCCAGTTCCTTTCATGCCTAATGGGTTCGAAGTGATTCCAGTGGAAGGGCGGCTCGGAGTTTCTCACGCGGTTGTGCCACGGCGTAGCCCGTGCCATGAAGACTTTGCTGTGGCCACCATCCATCCATTGCCAGACCAGGTACTCTTCCCCAATGTCAGAGCGGTTTTAGAGGAATTTCTCGATGAGGTCATGCATGTGTGTGTTAGATTAGTTCAGAAATGCCCCATTGGAGAAGCTTTTGTGCAGTTTCAGCATGTCCGTGATAGGGACAGATTAATTAGCAACAGTCCACATATTTATGGGGATATTTCCATTACCTTTGTGAAGCATAATGAAGGCAGGAACTGGCGAAGAATTTATTTCAATAGGCTATGCTGGATTATGATTTTAGGCGTCCCCCTTGACTATCAGAGCACAAATGACCTAGCTACTGCGATTAGTAAGTGGGGCAAACTGATTGCATGTGAGAATGACCCCAGGGAGAAGGGCAGAATCCTGGCCAAGGTGAGAGTGACAGATCTTGTTCATATCCCTCGCAACATTAGGTGGTGTGAAGGTGAGACTTTTGAAGAAGATGGTTGGTCTAGTTTGGTGGAGATTATTCATCAGGAATTACTTGGAGGAGGGCCTGCAGATGAGGACCCAATTCCTCCTCCAGGTCAAGATCCACACCCTCTGCCTATGCAACCTTTTAATGGTCAGAACAATGAGGCCCTGCTAAACAATGATGATGATGAGATGAATGAAGATGAATGGGAGCAGGATGAGCATTGGGCCTTTCACCAGCCACCAGTTCAGATTCTGGAGCAAGAGGTTCAGCAACAGGTCCAAGATATTGGTCCAGATTTGATTGAAGACATGCCTATGCAGAATGGATTTAGCACTACAACCATTGTCTCTGTTTCTGAGGGTGATTCCACTAATCTCAATCATCCGGATGTTGGGGGAACTGCTAGTGAGCTCAATCCTGGTTTGCAATCTCTGGGATCTGGTTTACAGTGCCTTTTTACTACTTATGCTGAAATTGAGGAGGAGGAAAACCCAGTGTCTCACACCATGGAGCTGGGATCTGGCAGTGCTTCAGCTCAAGAGCAAATTATTGCAACTTCTGAGCAAATTGTTGCAGTGCAGTCTGTCATTGTTCCACCTGCTCCCTCTAATATGTCAGTTTAAAGAGATATTCCTATTTCTGACAACATGGTGGTTTCTGATCATGGCCTCAGCACCTGCAACTTGAGACTTCAGCACAACAGCCAGCAGCCTCAACTTCACAAGCTCTCAAGGAGAATCCAGGTAATGGAAATAAGCTTACTTGGTCTGAGCTTCTTGAAGTGCATTTTAAAAATTCTCCTGAGGGTGCTTCTATGCTATTCCTAAAACAACTACAACTTATGGCTGCCTCTTCCTCTGATACAGTGCTTTCTGAGGAGGGATTGCTCTTATGGAAGAAGCATTTTGCAACAACATCAGATGAGAGCTCGACTGCTTTTACAATTCAGATACCAGTAAGTTGGTTCAACTTCATTATACACCTACTTATGACCCCAGACAAATTTCAATGGACTGTTAATATGCTCAAATCAACAATGTGGGAATTACTGACTGCACCTGGTATGTTTGAAGATTTAATCACTTTCCACATTCCTGGTCAATGTCAGGTTTTTGAGCCACAAGTCTGCCAAACTCAAGCTGCTGGGGAGTCAAACAGTGAGATACCTCAAGAGCTCAAGCCAGAACAGGCCTTACTCCTTCCTTTTGGGAATGATAATGCCAAGAAGAGGAGAGGAGGAAAGACACCTCTAGTGGAATCAGAGGTAAGGAGAAGTGATAGGATCAGTAAAATTAATGAAGGATTTAAGACGGGCTCATGCCATACCTCTTCATGTTTACCTTGCGTGCTACTCCTCCTATCATTTCAAAAACTATAGTAAAAAACCCGACTAAGTCCTTTTGCAAGGTGGCTGAGGATGAGCTGGAGCTGCAACTTAGCAAAAAGCAGAAGAAGAAATCTCAGGAAGGCTTGGACATGGTTCCCATGGACAAGAATGAGGAAGCAGCTACAACAGTGCAAGAATGATTGGGCACTCAAAGAAATGCAAGGCCAGTAGGGGTCTAGTTAACTTTAGGACCTGCTCTAAGTATAATTTGTATGGATTTGGCTTTTGTAATAATTATTGCTGGTCTGTGGCTGATAACTTCTGTATGAATTGGCCTGTTTATGCTCTTAGAACTGAATGCTGGCTACAGTTTGCTGAATGTTGGTACTTTCAAAGCTGCACTTTTTCTGCCTGTCTGGTTGCATGTGTATTGAATGGTGATAAGTGCTGGTGCTTATCAGTTTGCATCTCTCACGCAAGTTTCCAATATGAGTAACAACAGAAATTGGAATATCCTAAATTGGAACATTAGGGGCATTAATTCTGATAATAAGTGGCTGGCTGTTCACCAGAAAATTGAGGAAATTTCTAGTTCCTTTATCTGTTTGCAAGAGACTAAAAGGGAGCACTTTGATCTTACCTACTTGAGAAATTTCTGCCCCCTAGGTTTAATAAATTTGATTATCTCCCATCTCAGGGAGCTTCTGGTGGGTTGTTAATTGCTTGGAATGGTGCTTTGTTTGAGGGCGAGACTATTTTCAAAAATAGTTATTCAGTATCAATTCAGTTCACATGCAAAATGTCTCTAAAATAATGGATTCTCACCAACATCTATGGCCCATGTGTTCCTAGTGAGAAAGCTATCTTCATTGACTGGTTTAAGAACATTCACATGCCCAATGACATTGAATGGATAATTATGGGGGATTTTAATTTTATCAGAGATCCTTCTGACAGAAATAAACCTGGAGGTGATGTTAATGAAATGTTATTGTTCAATGAAGCCATCAGTAAATTAGGTCTTGTGGAATTGCCTTTGAAGGGCAGAAAATACAGCTGGAGTAACATGCAGGATAACCCTCTTTTAGAAAAGCTGGATTGGATCTTCACCTCTACTGCCTGGATGACTGCCTTTCCAGACACCTTGGCCATGCCTCTTGCTAGACCTACCTCTGATCACATTCCCTGTGTTGTGAGAATTGGCACCCTGATTCCTAAGTCTAAAATTTTCAGAATTGAGAACTATTGGTTGCAACACAGTGACTTCAAGGATGTGGTTGCCAATGCATGGAATATTCCAGTTGGGCACTCTGATTCTGCCAAGAGCATCAATGCTAAACTCAAAAATCTTAGAAGGGCTTTAAAGCATTGGGCCAAAACTCCCAGTTGTCTGAAGAGAAAAATTGAGAATCTGAATGAGATCATATTCTTTTTGGATTTGGTTGAAGAGTTCAGAAATCTTAGTGATTTTGAATGGAATTGTAGGAATCTGTTGAAAGAGGAACTCCTCACTTTGCTCAAGAACCAGAAGATTTATTGGAAGCAAAGAGGAAAAATTAAAGGGGTCAGATTTGGGGATGAGAACACAAATTTTTTTCATACCAAAGCAACTATTAATTACAGATATAATCACATTGCTATGCTTCAGAATGAAGACCAGGTGGAATTCACAGATCATGAAAGCAAAGCTGCTTTGTTATGGGAATCATTCAGGAAGAGATTATGGACAACTAAGGACACCCACATGCATTTTAATCTACAATCTTTGTATGGTCCAATCTCTGACCCACAAATTTTTACTGATCTGGAGAAGAAGTTCACTACTGAGAAAATTGATGAGGTAATCAAAAATCTGCCTTCTGACAAATCCCCTGGTCCTGATGGTTTTAACAATGAATTCATTAAGGCTTGCTGGCACTACTAGGAAAAGGCCTACTAGTGGCGCACCAGTTTTGCCTACTAATGGCGCACTACTGGTGCGCCACTAGTACCACACCACTAGTATTAAATACTAATGGCGCACCACTGGTGCGCCATTAGTATCTGGTATACTAATGGCGCATCATGCCGTGCGCCATTAGTATAGACCAACATGCGCCATTAGTGTGCCTCCCAGGGGGCGATATTTACACATGTGCTTTGCCATACTAATGGCGCACTGTGGGGTGATGCGCCATTAGTATCCTTTGTCATACTAATGGCGCACGTTGGGGTGATGCGCCATTAGTATGAATATTAGGGATTTTTTTCTTTTCTGATATTTGCACAGGTTACAAAATATATTATCGGACAGAATATAGACAGCACCACGCAGCAACAGCAGATTCATCGAATACAATAGAAGATTAGTCTCCGAATACAATTCATCATATTAGTCTCCGAATTCAAAAGACCGAACAAAGATAGAACATTACAAGTCTCGAGACCGCGAGTAGCGAGTTTGTCTTCACATTACAAGTCGATATCGATCATCTAAAATACCATCACACAGAAGAGAGCTGCGGTCATCACGATCAGCATCATCGCGATGAAACTTGTCTTCATCCGGTTCCTCCAACGCTCCCTCCTAGTGGTGTACCTTTGTAACTGTTACCGCTGAAATGGTGAACCCGTCTCTGACACTCCTCCCAGTCGTCGTAGACTCCGGGAACCTTACCCTTGTACACGACATACAACGGCATCTCTATGCACTAGCCGAACAACAGACAATACATAAGCAATATATAAGTATGCAACAAAAGGATCGGAAGAGAAAAGCAAGACATTAATAGCACGATTCTTGGTCCTACTAATAAATAGCAGCGATTACATCTAAGTTGAACGACTGTCCAAACCAAAGAGACATACAAGTTCATTAAAGTTTAATTACAACATGAGCTAATCGATGTTTCAAAACTACACATAGCATCACTACTTTCGACTCGACTCATGGGACCAGAGCGTGGATGAAGCCACTGTCTGTCGTGATGGTCATGAAGTCGCGGGCGTTGTCAACCTGCATTTGTAGCGTTGTGTCTATCTCACTGTTGGACGGTTGATATTTGAGGTAGAACTGCCCCGAGGTACGAAGGACATCTTGATGGATGATTTCTGCAAACTCCGACTAGATGCGAAAGAATTCTTGTCGGATGTCCGCGTCCTGGATTGCCGCCAAGCTTGCGGCCCAATCTTTGAGATTATTTGGTAGCAGAAGGTGATAATGGTCCCGTACGATCGCCCGCATGTGATGGAGGGCGTAGTAGGCATTCTTCTGACCGCCAAGCGGCTGGTTGACGCAGGGGAACATCGTATTGTGGGTGAACACGTGCCTGCCGTACCTACGAGCTGGCCTCTTAAAGGTGCCTCCAGATGCGGCGTAGCCGGGGAGAGCATCATCAAGAACTTTCTTGATATTTGTGTAGTCTATCTTGGAGTCACGGTCCGGGTCGAAATACGTGGCCATGGAATATTTCGGGCTTAAGAGGATGAGTGTGCAATGTGTGTCACTGCACAGAACACAGAATGTTAGAAAAAAAAGAATGATCGAAATCTAAGAAATCATATGTTACGGGGCGCTTAGGGGATGACTTACTCGGGAAAGTTAGTCACGAGGAAGTTATCCTTATCTGGGTTTGCCAGAATGACGCCTTCGAGGTGTGAACTCGCGACTTGCCGGTCCCCAGCGCTGCCCAAGATCTTGGCACGCATGTAGAAGGGGTCGACTATCACAATGTCCGGGGTCTTGTCTCTAATGATCCGCATCTCCATACTCAGCGAAAACAGCCGAACGAAGGTGTGGTGCAGCGGATGAAGGTTAAACATAGCAAAGTTGTCATCAAACCGCAGGACGATCATACCCCCGACGGCGCTATCCACAAAGCCCTTGCCCTCTGGCACCTTGGCCACGAAAACCGGGTATGCCACATCATTCTCTCTGAGACGCCGCTTCTCCAAAGATAGAACACTGTCATGCAGACTCCGCATAGCACCGGTTGCAGCATTGAGCATATTTGTCGGTAGCATCGCCCTACCCGCCACATGCACCCTCCTCGAGATATCCTTAGGTGAAGGTGGCCCGTCCTGAGCACGGATCGTACTCGGTGCCGGCTGGCTCGCACTGGCGCCCTTGTTAGTCTTTCGTTTCCGTCCCTTCTTCCTGATCTGCTGTAATGGGATGGAGTTCTGCTCACAGACCGCCTTCTTGAGCGTGCTGGGGCTGATAATATTTCGCACCTCAGCTATCTGAGGCTCGGTGAAGGCGGCAGCTGGAGGCGTCTCCTGAGAACTGAACGCCAGACGACGCCTATTGCAATTGAGTTTTTCTGCCGTACCAGCTAGATCGCGGTCGTCTTTTTCAGGGTTGGGTTCTTGAGAAGGAGGCCCGCAGAACTTGTCACCGTACCCATGTTCGGCAAAGTACTTATCAACGTTGGTAAATGTACCGTCGTTGTTGTCGTCGTCGTCCGGATCCTGTACCATATGCATGTCCGGATCCTGTGCCATAGGGATGTTTGGCATGTCCGGTAGCGTTGCGGCGTTCTTGCCATGGCTTGGCGCTGGCACGACTAGTGGTCTTGTCTGTGGGGTGGTGTCCCCCACCCCCAAACGAATCTGGCTCTTCGGCCAAAGCAGGAGCGTCCTTTAGGTAGGGTGGTCCTGCTTCTTCTTGCCCTTATTTTTCGTAAATGGAGTTCTTCTCTTGAACGGACGTCCTTTAGGTAGGGTGGTCCTGCTTCTTCTTGCGGTGTATGCTGATACTTCATCATCGTCATCATGTTCCATCTTTGGGTCGCCGTACTTGTCGAAGTCTTGCTCATTGGCGACTCCATCCATTCCGATGATCTTCCTTTTGCCTCTCCTCACGACAACACGACTGGGCTTTGACGGGTCGATAATGAAGAAGCATTGGTCCACTTGGGAAGCCAGTACCCATGGCTCATTTTTCGCGGTGACGTTCGCGCCTGCGGTCTTGGATTTGGCTTCGGGTATAACCATGGTGGTGAAATACGGGTCTTCTTTTATGACGCTCTTGGCCCATCTGACACGGAACATCGGGACCTTCTCTCCAGCGTAGCTCAACTCCCAGATCTCCTCGATCCTTCCGTAATATCTGTCCTTGTCGTTACCGGTGTAGGATTCCATCGTTACCCCGGAGTTCTGATAACCATCGCTCTTCATGTCCTTGTCCTCGGTGTAGAATGTGTAGCCGTTGATATCGTACACCGCATACGTCATCAGGTTGTGCTCGGCGCCCTGTGACAATGCGAATATGAGTTGTTCTTCCACGGAAGAATCCTCATATAAAGGGTACGACAGAAGCTTCTGCTTGAACCAACGCGTGAAACATGAGTTGTCCTCTTTGATTATATCTCCGTCCGTCCTCTGTTGACCTCGGTCATTGTACATCTTCTCAATAAAGGTTTTGTGCTCTACCACCCAAGGATCGACCACGTCTATGTGTTGTAGCGCGACTAGGTTTCCTCTTTCAAAGTCGGCGAGTCGAGCCTCGAAGTCGACATGCATTTCGCGGCGACCCTCACGGTGACCCCATCCAGCGAGCCTGCCGAGATGCCTGTTGACGGGCAGAACAACAGGGTTCTCGATGCCTAGATAATTCATGCAGTAGGAGATGCACTCTTCGGTCAGAAAGCCCCTGGCTATGCTTCCCTCTAGACGTGACATGTTGCGAACGTATCCTTTGATGACACCATTCATTCTTTCGAACGGCATCATGGTGTGCAGGAACGTCGGCCCGAGTTGGATGATATCCTCCACGATATGGACCAGCAAATGCACCATAACGTCGAAGAATGTAGGCGGGAAGTACATCTCAAGCTCGCATAGTATCACCACGATCTGTTCCTGTAGCCTTCTGAGTTGCCTCACGCCAACCGACTTCCGAGAGATGACGTCGAAAAAGTTGCATAGGCCAAATAGCGTTTCATGGACGTGCGCGTCCATGATCCCACGGATTGCAACTGGAAGTATCTGGGTCATCAGCACGTGACAGTCGTGAGACTTCATCCCGCTGAACTTCTGCTTCGCTGAGTCTAGGTATCTGCTTATCTTCCCCGCGTAACCGTAAGGAAGTTTTACTCCTATGAGGCAGGTGAAAAACTGATCGATCTCCTCCTAACTTAGAGTGAAGCACGCGGGAGGGAAGTCATTTCCAGTCTTCTTGGCCTTTTTGCCTTTGCGACGACTTTCCGTGTCCTGCTTTGCCTCATCATCATCATCATTAGCGTGAAGCTCCTCCCTGATGCCCATTGATTTCAAGTCTGCCCTTGCTTTCGGCCCATCTTTGGTCCTCTCTGGCATGTTGAGCAGGGTACCAAGCAGACTCTCGCACACGTTCTTCGTGATATGCATGACATCAAGGCTGTGAGGCACATGGTGGATCTTCCAGTACGGCATGTCCCAGAAAAGAGACCTCGTTTTCCATACCTTCAGCAGCGGCTCTAGCGCCTTTCGCTTCTTTCCCGGCTCTGGCGCCTTTTGCTTCTTTCCCGGAAGTGGGCAATCTTTCCAATTTTTCAATAGCTCGTCTATTTCCTCACCGCTCCTCGCACGCGGGCGTCTTCGGGGTTCGGTTTCACCATCGAACAAATCCTTGCGTTTCCTCCACGGGTCATCGTCGCGAAGCCACCTTCGATGTCCCATGAACACGGTTTTCGAAGACCCGGGATCTCTATCTAGCTCGCGATACGTTGTGTCATCCATGCGCCTGACGCATCCAGAAAATCCGTGGACCACCTGCCCCGCGAGATATCCGTAACCGAGATAGTCGTGCACCGTCGTGAGCAATGCAGCTCTCATAGGGAAATATTCTTTCTCTGCGGCATCCCACGTATTGGCTTGCGTTTTCCACAGCATGTCTAGCTCCTCTTTCAGCAGCCCCAGATACAGATTGATGTCGTTCCCTGGTTGTTTCGGCCCTTCAATTAGTATACTCATGTGAATGTACTTCCTCTTCATGCACAACCGGGGGGAAGGTTGTACATCCACACAAACACAGGCTAGGTGCTATGTGTGCTTATCTAGCTGCCAAACGGATTGACTCCATCGGTGCTCGCGCCCAGCACGATGTTCCTTGGATCCTTCCCAAATTCTGGGTATTCAAAGTTCAACGCTTGCCACTGGCTCCCATCCTTAGGGTGACTCAGCATCTTGTCTTTTTTATTTATCTCCGAATCATTTGCGTCATCTTCTCGCTTCTTCTCCTCCCTATCCGCGTGCCAACGCAGGAGCTTTGCTACCTCAGGGTCCGTGAAATACCGTTGCAGACGAGGACTGATCGGAAAGTACCACACCACTTATGGAGAGGACCTGACCCAGAGGATGACATGCCTGCTATGGTGAACTGGACTGTGGTCTGTAGGCCAAAAAATCAAGGAGGTCTAGGAGTTAAGGACATTACAGTTCAAAATCATGCACTTCTTTTGAAAAACCTACACAAGTTCTACAATAGACAAGACATCCCTTGGGTCAATATTGTCTGGGAAGCTTACTATGCCGAGGGACAATTACCCGGACAACAAACAATAGGCTCCTTTTGGTGGTAAGCAAATCTAAAGCTCATTGATAAGTTCAAATCAATGGCAAGGTGTAACCTTGGTGATGGGAAATCTGCTCTACTATGGACTGACTTATGGCACTCTTCCTTCCTACACCATAGTTTCCCACACTGTTTCTCCTTTGCTAAAAACATCAACATCACTGTCTTTGAGACCCTGCAGACTGAGTTTCTTGAAGACCTGTTTCATCTTCCTTTCACAGTGCAAGCTGATGAGCAGTTTTTACAATTGGAGAACATTTGTGAGGAACAAAGAAACCTGAATCTTGCACATTGTAATGATACCTGGTCATACATTTGGGGTTCTGAGAAGTTCAGTGTTGAGAAGGCTTATACAGTACTACTTGGGATAAAAACAGTTCCCCCTCAGTTCCAATGGATCTGGAATAGCTCTTGCCAGCCAAGACACGAAATTTTCTTCTGGACGTTACTTCATGACAGGGTCAATACCAGAAATCTTTTAAGAAGGAAAACTTTTTACTTGGAGACTTACAACTATGCACTAATGGATTGTGGCTAGGAGGAAACTCTCTTTCATCTATTTTTGGGTTGCCCATTTGCTGACAGATGCTGGAGTTTCATTTTCCCAAATAGAACTAACCCACTCTAAATTTGGGAAGCATTGGAAGATATGAAGGACAAACTCAGACTACCTTTTTTCATGGAAATAATCATTCTTGGGGCTTGGGCTATCTGGATTTCAAGGAATAATATGATTTTGAACCAAATCCAGCCATCATTTCAAGGCTGGAGAGCAATCTTCTTTTAGGAGTTACAATGGTTAAGGCACAGAATCAAGAAGACATATGCTACTGAATTCCATACCTGGTTGAACAATCTTCTGTAATCTTCTTTTGTTGTTTTTTCTCCTTCTAGTCCTTTAGCTCTAGTTTTTTCTTTCTTTTTTGCTTTTCTCTCATGTTCTTCTTTTTTTCAGTGGCTTAGCTCAAGCCTTTAATCTGTTCTTTGTATAAGACCTTCTTGGCTTATTTATAAAAATTGCAGTGGGGCATTGCCTTACTATGTATTCTCTTCTAAAAAAACCAAAAATATTATCTTATCATATATATGAGATCTCACTCTCGTAAGTGACCGTTAAGGGATTGACAACCCCTTTATTGTGTTGGTTGCGAGGATTTATTTGTTTGTGTAGGTGCGAGGGACTCGTGCGTGGCCTCCTACTGGATTGATACCTTGGTTCTCAAAAACTGAGGGAAATACTTACGCTGCTTTACTGCATCACCCTTTCTCTTCAAGGGAAAACCAATGCAGTGCTGAAGAGGTAGCACGCGTCCCTTTCCTGGGGGGGAGGAGGTGGATAGTCATCCCATCGTTTCACCGCTCTTGGGCGGCCGTTTTGGTCGCGTTCGATGGTGATGCGAGTCCGGCTGCGGCTGGCAGCCGGCTCCTTGTCTCTTCTACCGCGGATGCCACCAGTCGGTGTCCGAGATGTCGGGCCTTGGTATCGGCGAGGAGGCGGGTTGTCGTCTTGCCGGTTGGGCGCTTCAGTACGGCCCCCGGCCTCTTGCTGCTCAGCAGCCGCGTCAAGGAGCTGCTAGACGCGCTCTGTCATGTGGCGACGCTCGTCGCCCTCGAGCTTGTCTAGCTCGTCTGCTGCCGCCTGGGCAGCTTGTATGTTCTCCATACGCGTGGCGTAGACGGGACGATCCATCCCGAACATGCTGGCAATGGTCACGCCATGCTGCCGGATCAGGCCAATGCGTCTAGGCCCACCAGGAGCCGGCGTGCCGCCGCCGACACGGTCGACCTCATGCTAGTAGGCCCCCGAAAGGCGTCTCATGCTAGCCAGCCGGTTTGCGCTTTCGACGAGCTGGACACGGCATGCCTCCAGCGTCTCAGCGTCTGTGTTTTCCGGGATGGGCGCAGTCAGGTCTTGCATCATCGCTCGCAACGGATCCTGGCCACCTCCGCCAGAGTGCTCGCCGTGGCTGATGACGAGCACCTCCGTGACGGTGCTCCCGCCGCTGTCCGCACGAGGAAGCGGCTCATCGTAGACCACCACGTTGGTGGGGAATGCGTGAAGCGACGCCATGTCGGAATCGACCAACATCGGGTCGGTGGAGCCAACCGACTCCAAGTCCGCAGCAGGCTCGCTGGCGACGTGGAGCTGATCGAGGAGGCTCACGAGGAGGCTCACGAGACGGCTCTCAGGGCCTTTTGTGCCCGCGTCAGATGCGGGCTCGTCGGAGAGGCGGATCTCGCCAACAAGCTCGGCGAGGCAGTTCGCCGCACAGGCGACCTCCGCGCCGTGCAACGCGTTGGCGCAGACGCCGTCCGGCGTGCCGGGCTGCCTGCGCTCGTGAGGAAGGAACAAGATTCCCGTCCAGAACAGGTCTCCGGGAGACGGTGCACCTCGCCCCACGGTGGGCGCCAAATGTCGGGGGTTGGGTGCGACATATGCCAATGGATGGCTTATCATGGTGGGAGCTATTAAAACGTCGCTGGTGCCTGGAAGCGGGATGAGGCATAGTCACGAACGCCGACTGTCAGTGTACAAACGAAGAGGCGCACGTTTGTACCCCTTTACCTGTGCACGGGCAGTCGGAGCCGCGCCCACGACCACACCAAGCAGAGCAGGGGAGGTGAACCAAGGTAAATCCGAAGCCCGAGGCAGCTAGAGCAACGCCAAGACCAAGGACGCAAAGAAGCAGAGGGGTGGAGCAGTTTCCCTCGGCAAGACCCTTGCCGGGGATGGCCTCAGCAGCCCCGGCGAGGCCCTTGCCGGGGCAGCACGACCAAACACCAACAGAGCGAGCCACCCTTGAGCCCACACCATCAACCACGTTGGGCCAGGGCTCAGGAGGCACCTCTGTGGTGGCATGCAGATCTTTGTGAAGACAAGGAACACTCAAGATCAGATGAGGATTAGAAGACGACGACCCTCAGCAAGATCCTTGCCGAGGAAGGCCACTAGATCCCCGGCAAGGTCCTTGCCGGGGACGACAGCGCACCACCGCAAGACCCTTGCCGGCCCACCCGGCAAGGCCCTCACCGAGGACGCTAGCAGGGCCACTGCCAGGCCCGCACCAACCAATTTTCCACCGCCGTTCGCATGCACCTGCCAGCTCAACCAGCCGAGCAAGCACCTGCGTGGCAACATGCAGCTCCCGGGCCAACTCCAAGCGCCTGCGTGGCGGCATGCAGATCTTCGTAGAGGCTCCACCACTGCGCCACCTCAGCTGCCTGCCTGCCTACATGGCACCACATGCATCACTGGCCTGGGCGCGTGTCGAAGCGAGGAGGAGCGGCGACGGACGGGACGGGCCTCGCCCCCGTCCCCGATAAAGCTAGGGGACACCTCAGCAGCGCATTAAATGCGTCTTGTCCTGTAATACGAGCGATAAGCTTGCAATACTGTACGCCTTTCCACCTCGTGTATGCCATGTGGCAGCCCCTTTCGACTATAAAAGGAGGCCCATGGCATACTGGAGAAGGATTCGGCTGTTTGGGGACCGTGCACCCCACCGTAGCTAGTTCGAGAGCTCAAGAACTATCTGAAATACACCCACCAAAGCAGGACTAGGGTTTTACGCGTCCTCGCGGCCCGAACCTGCGTAAACGATCTTTGTGCTGATTACTAATCCTGCTCTTCTCGCAACCCTGCGCCCCGGCAAACATAGTAGGGATTCTTGTGATCCCATAGGTGTCGTTCCACACCGACAACTTTGGCGTGCCAGGTAGGGGGCGCAATTGTGGGAATCTGGTCTAGTAGTTAGCCTAGCAGTTCTTCGTCGCCATGGCTTCCAAGAAGAAGACGGCCGCGGCGGTCGGCTCGTTGGGAGCCGAACGGCCTGTGCCAGTGCGGGCGAGCAGTGGGCCGGTCGCGGACAGGACCCGGGCCGCGGTCCGCGAGCACCAGCATCGCCCCTGGCAGCCAAAGGCTGGCGAGCGGTGTCGTTCGCGCGCCAGATGACCGGCCGCATGTCGCCAGATCCAAAGACGGAGCTGGGCCCCCCGCAGGTGGCGCGGGGCCCTCCAGGAGTGTCATTGTGCCACCCCCGGGCGGCACAGCGACCTCCAAAACGCCCACGCCGACGACCACTGCGCGTTCTTCCCATGGTGTGCGTGACGAGCAGCGTCACAAGCCGGTGACCCTGGGCACCGCCGTGGGAAGAGCCCTGTGCGTCGTTCGCAGGATGAAGGAGTTCCGCCTGCCCGCCGAAATGCTGGCGAAAATGGCGCGCAGCCGCTGGGTCGTGACGGAGCTCCTTCTAACGTGGTTAGAAGTCGAAGCGCGCGACGATCCACGCAGTTGTCGCCGCCGCCCATGCCAGCAGAAGCTTTGGCGCGTGCGCAGCTACTCCTCGACTTCCCTCCCGCTGCAGAGAAGTTCGACGAGTGGAGAGCCACCATCACGAGCCTCGTCGCCGTCACCAACAAGGACGATCCGCGACCGGCGGGGCCCTTGGGTCGGCGCTCCACCGAGCCACCGTATGCTGGCGCTGGGAGGACCAGGGGAGCTGCAGCCACGGTGCACTCTCCTCCTCCTCGCCAGCCGCCGCAGGCGTCTGCCTGTCGAGACGACGCTTGCGATAACATCTCTGTAGCATCGTCCGACCTGCTGACCCGCCGCGACCAGCGCCAAGTTCTTCGAGAACGAGCTCACGAAGATGCTCGGACCACTATTGAGCGCCGGCATGATACACGCCACCAGTCAGACAAGCGCGCGAGACCCGCTATTGACCACCCAGCACCGGGGGGCTCCGGCGGCCTCCCTTACGAGGTGGGATGCCCAGCCTTTACCCGTGAGCTGCCGCAGTTCCAGTGGCCGTCCCACCGCACGTTCAAGCCTGACGTCGGCGAGAAGTACACTGGCAAGACCCATCCGTCCAAGTTCCTCAGCATCTACACCATCGCGATGCAGGCGGCCGGAGCTCGCGATGACATGGTGCTTGCCAATTACTTCCCGCTGGCACTGAAGCCCAATGTTATGTCTTGGTTGATGCACTTGCCGGCGGATTCCGTTTCTTCTTGGTCGGATCTGTGCCATGAGTTCGTTGGCGCCCTCACCAGAGGCCACCAAGCTCATGGCCAGGCCAGTGATCTGCACATCATTCCCCAGAAGGAAGGGGAAACCCTGCACAAGTACATCCAGAGATTCAACCGAGTGCAGTACAACATCCCTGACGTTCATCCCGCCGCTGTGATCATCGTGTTCCATCAGAACATGCGCAACCGCAAGATGCGCGAAGAGCTGGCAATGACCAAGGTTAAGGATGTGGCCGAGCTCTACGTTCTGGCCGATAGATGCGCCCAGGCCGAAGAGGGAAGGAAGTACCCCCGGCGAAGAAGCTGGCGCGGAAATCGACTCTACTGACGAAGACGCCGCCACCCCGACGAAGAAGGGCCGACATCGCAGCAGGAAACGCAAGGGCAAGGCCGTACTTGCTGTCGAGGGGTCGGACGACACCAGCGCTGCCAAGAAGGTCAAGGCAGACGGCCCCGGCAAGGAGATTGCCGGTTGAGCTGCTTGCCAGGCCTTAGCAGCTGCCGACAAGCCAGGGGGCTCCGGCAAGCAATACAACAAGATCCACCGCACCAAGGGCCATGACCTCCAGAACTGCCGACAAGTTGAGCTGCTTGCTGAGAAGCAAAAAGCTGAGTACGAGAGGCGGGACAAGGAGAAAGGTCAGGACGGTGCCGAGGGATCCGGCAAGAAGCGTGGCTGCCAAGGAAGCCGCCCCGGCAAAGACAACCAGCAAGAGAGGCCCGCCCGGGGCCGTGACAAGGAACAAGCAGACGATGACCACGACGTGGACGACGAGTCCGGTGAGCAAGAGTTCCAAAAGGCTACGGAGGCCATGTGCGTCGATGGTGGCACCTCGTTGCATACTTCTCACCGCCATCTCAAACAGTGGGCGCGTGAGATTACAGCAGCGGAGCTGTCGTTCGATGCTCAGAAGCCGCTGAAGTGGTCCAGCACGCCCCTCATCTTTGACGCTGAGGACCACCCTGACCACACAACCGCGGTCGGGTGTTTGCCATTGTTGGTCTCGCCAACGATACGCAACCTCAAGGTGAACGAGATGTTGGTTGACGGCGGGGCCGGCCTGAACTTGATCTTGCCTGTCGTGATCAAAAGGCTGCAAATCCCTGATGGAGACCTCGAGGAAACGGGCACGTTTCAAGGGGTCAATCCGGGGAGGAGCCAGCCGAAGGGGAAGGTCACACTGCTCATGACATTTGGAGGAGAGTTGAACTACAGGACGGAGAGGATCATCTTCGACGTGGCCGAGATCCCCTTGCCCTACAACGGGATCCTCTGCCGCCCGGCACTAGCCAAGTTCATGGCGGCGTCACACTACGCCTACAACATGCTAAAGATGCCCGGGCCGTTGACAATGATCTCCGTCCCCTCCGACAAGAAGGACGCGCTGATTTGCGCCGACCAACTCTACCGGGAAGCAGTTGCAGCAGCTGCCGTCAAGGCACCAGCTCCTGCCGCTGAAGGCCCGGGAGGGAAGAAGAAGCCCAGCAAGACCTCTCGCACCCACTCCGGCAAGCACACCTCTTCGGAGTGTTGCGCTACCGTCGAGGACGTGCCAGAGAGCTCTACCGGCAAGAGCAAGAAGTCCAGAGCCGAGCCGCCGCAGACCAAGAAGGTGTCTGCTAGGGAGGACGGCACGGGAGGGGCCTTCACCATAGGCTCCACCCTCGGCAGCAAATAGGAAGGTGCGCTCGTCACCTTCCTGCGGGCGAATGTCAACGTGTTTGCGTGGCAAGCATCCGACATCCCCGGTGTTCCCAGGGAGGTGATCGAGCACCACCTAGCTATCTGCCCTGATGCGCGCTCCGTCAAGCAGAAGGTCAGAAAGTAGGCTCTGGAGAGGCAGGAATTCATCACAGAGGAGATCAGGAAATTGGAAGCGGCAGGTTTCGTGAGTGGAGTGCTCCACCCGACGTGGTTGGCCAATCCGGTAGTGGTGCGCAAGGCAAATGGGAAGTGGAGGCTGTGTATTGATTACACAGATATCAATAAGGCTTGTCCTAAAGACCCCTTCCCGTTGCCGCGCATCGACCAGATTGTCGACTCCACGGCCGGGTGTGATCTGTTGTCATTCCTCGACGCCTACTCAGGCTACCACAAAATCTTCATGACAAGAGAAGATGAAGAGAAGACATCATTCATCACCCCGTGTGGTACGTGTTGATTTTTACGGATGCCTTTCGGGTTGAAGAGTGCTGGCTCGACGTTTGCAAGAGCAGTCCAAATTGGTTTTGAACCTCAGCTCCATAGAAATATGGAGGCATGCATGGATGACATAGTGGTCAAAACCAAGGACGGGCCAACTCTTGTGCAAGATCTAGAAGAGACATTTGCCAACCTGCGCAAGATCAACCTTAAGCTGAACCCTGAGAAGTGTGTCTTCGGTGTTCCGTCAGGCAAGCTTCTCGGATTCTTTGTGTCGCAGCGCGGGATCGAGGCAAACCCAGACAAAATCAAGGCTATTGAGCAGATTGAGGCGCCCAAGCGGATTAAAGATGTACGTCGGCTCACTGGCTGTGTTGCCGCCATGTGCCGATTCATCTCCAAGTCCGACGAGCGTGCCCTTCCCTTCTTCAAAATCTTGAAGAAGGCAGGCCCAGTGGAGTGGACCCCAGAAGCCGAGGCGGCGTTGCAGGATATGAAGAAATACCTTTCTTCCACGCCAATACTGGTCGCGCCTAAACCACAAGAGCCGCCGCTGCTGTATCTAGCGGCGATGAATCAAGTGGTCAGCGCCGCACTGGTGGCGTAGAGGGAGGTCGATGAAGAGGCAGTGGCGACAGCAGAACTAGTGGATGGCATGCCAAAGATTCCCCCAGCAGGGCCTGATGCCGGCAAGGCAAGGCCCCTGGCAGAGTCTGATACCACCAAGGCAGTGCCTGCGCAGTCAGTTGAGGTGGTGCAGAAGAAGATGATGATGCAGCACCCGGTTTACTTTGTCAGCTCCCTCTTGCAGGGGGGCAGGTCGAGGTACTCCGGTGTGCAAACATTTCTCTTCGGCCTTCTTATGGCCTCGAGGAAGCTAAGTCATTACTTCCAAGCCCACGAGATCACTGTCGTCACTTGCCTCCCATTGCAACGGATACTGCATAACCCAGATCCAACCGGAAGGACTGTGGAATGGGCCTTGGAGTTGTCAAGCTTTGGTTTGAAGTTTGAAAGCACCTCGACAATTCAGAGCAGAGTCCTGGCGGAGTTCATTGCAGAATGGACCTCAACGCCCGACGAAGAAATCAAGGAGACCGCTCTCCCCCGCAAGGAAGCATACCGCGACTGGATCATGTACTTTGATGGGGCTTTCTCGCTGCAAGGTCCGGTGCCGGCGTGCTGCTCGTCGCACCCACCGGGGAGCACCTCAAGTACATGGTCCAGATGCACTTCCCTAGGGAGATGTCCACCAACAACACTACTGAATACGAGGGGCTGCTTGCCAGTCTCAGGATCGCGGCGGACCTCGGGGTTAAGAAGCTCATCGTCAGGGGTGACTCGCAGCTTGTTGTCAGACAGGTCAACAAGGATTACCAGAGCCCGTTGATGGAGGCTTACGTAGATGAGGTGAGGAAGCTGGAGGAGCGCTTTGATGGTATCCAAGCGGAGCACGTCCCCCGAGTGGAGAACGACATCGTCGATTACCTGTCGAAGCATGCTGCATTCAAGCTACCTGTGGAACCAGGTACCTTCTTGCTCCGGTTAACTCAACCATCCGTCGAACCATCAACGGGGCAGAACAAGCGGAGGAAGTCAGGTCCCGGCAAGTACTTTCCTACCAAGCCCTCTGGGGCCGGCGGCAAGGGTGCTGCCGCGGACACTGAGCCTGCCAAAGGGCAACTGGCTCCGGCGGGGCGTCAAGCCCTCGCCACGGAGACTGCCACGCCCATGGCTGAGGAAATGCCTTTGGTCCTCGCCGTCGAGCCCCAGGCTCCGCCGTGGACGCAGCATACTGTCCGATTCCTCCGAATAGGGGAACTTCCTGAGGAGCAGGAAGAAGCGGAAAAAGTAGCCCACCGGTCCGCCCTGTACCAGTTCGTCAATGACGTCCTGTACAGGAGAAGGCCGAACGGCGTGAAATTAAGATGCATCCCCCGGGAGGAACGACTAGAGCTGTTGGCAGAGATACATGGAGGCATATGTGGCTCCCACATAGGGTCGAGGGCCCTTTCCGGGAAGGCGTTCCGGCAAGGTCTCTTCTGGCCCACCGCCCTCCAGGATGCGACGACACTAGTAACCAAGTGTGAAGCGTGCTAGTTCCATTCAAGGAGACTTCATCAACCAGCTCAAGCCCTTCAAACAATCCCTCTCTCCTGGCCATTCTCGGTCTGGGGGATCGACATACTGGGCCCCTTCCCTCGTGCTGTCGGGGGCTTTGAGTACTTGTACGTCGCAATCGACAAGTTCACAAAGTGGCCGGAAAGGTGACTTTTCAGTCAGCTGTCAAGTTTTTCAAGGGACTGGTCTGCCGTTTTGGTGTACCGAACAGAGTCATCACCGACAATAGCACACAGTTCACAAGCCACACGTTCATGCAATACATTCAAGACCTCGGCAGCAAGGTCTGTTTTGCGTCCGTGGCACACCCCCGGAGCAACGGCCAAGCAGAGAGGGTGAATGCTGAAGTGTTGCGAGCCTTAAGAACAAAGACTTTTGACAAGCTGCGCAAGAGCGGAAGGCGCTGGATTGATGAATTGTCGGTGGTTCTTTGGTCGATCAGGACGACACCAAATCGAGCCACCAGCCAGACACCTTTTGCCCTGGTATACGGGGCAGAAGCAGTTCTCCCCACGGAACTCATATATGGGTCACCTCGAGTGCTCGCTTATGATGAGCTTGAGCAAGAGCAGTTGTGCCAAGATGACGCGACGCTCCTTGAGGAAGATCGGCTTCGGGCGGCTGTGAGAGCAGCACGCTACCAGCAAGCCTTGCGCCGCTACCATAGCCGCAAGGTTCATGCCCGAAGCTTTGAGGAAGGCGACCTTGTTCTTCGGCGCGTTCAAGTGCTTAGCAGCGACTAACCCCTAGCCTAGAGGTCGAGTGCGCGTCTCTTCGTTTCTTTTCTGTCCTCTCTTGGTTCGCAGGGCACATGAGCACTTCTGCTGAGCTACTTGGAAGAAAGGGCACGGACCGGTGTCTCAACCCCCGCAAACCAAAGTGGTCGGGGGCTACAAGTACAAGGATCCAACCGCGGCGAGATAAGGTTGCCGGGGGCTGCAGATCCAGATAAGTATTCTATCCCCTGTCATGCATTTCATTATGAACTGGGACATGTGAAACCTCATTTTATTTCTAGGCCACCGTGCTCCCCTTTTCTATAACCAAGGATTACCTCCTGGGCCCGGATTTGGTTGTAGTCGCGGCGGCAAGGAAATGGAACGAGGAGCCTAAGCCTGCTTCATCCCTGCCTCCACCAAGGGCGCGGGAATGGTCGAGCGAAGTGGGGAAATGGCAAGGCCTGTTGCCGGGCGGAAAACGTTTATCCTGAATAGTAACAAGGATTCACTCCTGGTCGTGGGCTCCATCCACGAACGAAAACCCCCGGCAAACACCCATTTTTCATTGAAAAACATCCCGTACAAGTACAGTTCATACGAAATGAAAAACATGAACGAGGGGGATTACAAGCTTTAAAACTAACAATGCTCGAAGGCTTACAGATTAAAAAAGAGATGAGGTGCCCGTAATCCCTTTCTTGTCCCTCTCCTCAGGAGGCAGGTCAAGGAGGTGAAAGGGCAAAAGGGGCGCCTAGGCGAGCTACGAGCAGCAGAAAGCACCAAGAAAACACCTCGGTGGCCGCCCACGGATGGGCCGGTGATGACGGTGCCGGGAAAGGAGCTGGAAGACGAGGCGGCAGGATCGGCAATACGCGATGAAGGCGTCGGTGCCCGCGTACTCTGAGTTGACGGCCTTGCCGCCCGCCCTCATCCTCTTCCGCAGCCTCCCGACGCGAGCCGCCCAAGGAGACGGCCCCGAGAAGTTCTAGGAGCTGGCCCCTCCCCCGGCAAAACTTTGCCGGAGGAGCGGCCAGGTGTAGATGCTGCTGCTGCGGCACCCGCCCAGGCACGGGGCGTCCGACGCCTAGTCGGACTCGTCCCCGTCATCTGCCCCGCTGTTCTGCTCATCGCTTTCGCTCGAGGAAAAGCTTCCGTCGTCGGAATCTCCGTCGGAGGAGCTCTCCACGCAGCACTTCAGGCGAGTCCCGAAGTCTCCGAGGACCTTGACGGAGAGCAGGCCGTCCTCCATTAATTTGAAGTAGAGGACGAGCCCCGCCGTCAGGCTGTGGATGCGAGCGAACGTCTTCCATCCACTACGGAGGTACATGACCCGAGGAGCCGGGAAGTCGACGTCGACCCGCGTGCCCCCATCCCCGCAACCCCTCATGTGCAATCTGAGGGATTGGGGCGGGTCACGCTCCATCTCCCGAGCGAACGGTGTAGGAAGACGAAGACGGTGACGCGGAGGCCAGCGTAGCCTGATGAAGAACTCGCGGGGCTGGTCTCCGACATGGCCCTCCATCGGAAAAGGCATCATTGGCGGGGGCAAAGCCGGCGCGCCGCCCTGTCCTCCTCTTTCCCGAGCACCACGACCTCTGCCCCGGCCTCGCCCCCTCCCCCTTCCCCTCACGGCCGGCTCCACCACCGCGGGCTCAGGAGGAGGAGGGACGCGCTGTCGAGCAGCGACCCTCGCCACCACCGTCGAGGAACCGGGATTCCCTTTCTCCATGGTGAGTGAAAGGAAGAAGCAGAAGCAGGAGGAGATAGATGACAGAAGAGTGCGGGATGCCATCCCCCTCCCCCTCCTTATAGAGGGGCGGGGTCGGGGCTCGGCCGCCCCGCTCAGCTAATCCAGCCACCAGGGGCGCAGGGAATCGAGACCGACCCGCTGTCCCAATCAGCGACGGCCCGGTTTCCCGCCTCCACCTCTTGCCACCCAAGCGCATGAAGGACGCATGGCGAACGTGCAGAATCAAGGGGACGGGTGAAGAGACCTCTGCCCGCCCTGTGATCGTGGGGTGTGGACGCCTTGAACACCGCGACCCGGCCCCGCGCAGTAAATGAGCCGCGCCTCCACGCCTCCCTCTTTTTATGGGGAAGACGCAAGCCGCCTCTTTACCACGATGTGACGCATGCATGCGGAAACTGCCCCATGCATGCCGCCCACGTCACGCGCACCCCTCCATGCCGCACCACGCCACACGCGGGTCGTGGGAAGCGCAACGCGCAAAAAGTTTTACCGCAGTAAAATCTGCCCCGCCTGCCCGCGCACCATTTTGGGCCTGGCCCAACAACTTGTCGCGCTTATGTATGGCCCAGGCCCGGGGGCTCCTATCGGTGTACAAAAGAAGGGGCGCACCTTTGTACCCCTTTTCCTGTGCATGGGCAGTTGGAGCCGCGCCCACGGGCACACCAAGTAGAGCAGGGGAGGTGAACCAAGGTAAAACCGAAGCCCGAGGCAGCTAGAGCAACGCCAAGACCAAGGACGCAAAGAAGCAGAGGGGCGGAGCAGTTTCCCCCGGCAAGACCCTTGCCGGGGATGGCCTCAGAAGCCCCGGCAAGGCCCTTGCCGGGGCAGCATGCCCAAACACCAACAGAGCGAGCCACCCTTTAGCCCACACCATCAACCACATTGGGCCAGGGCTCGGGAGGCACCTCTGTGGTGGCATGCAGATCTGTCTGAAGACAAGGAACACTCAAGATCAGATGAGGATTAGAAGACAACGACCTCGGCAAGATCCTTGCCGAGGAAGGCCACTAGATCCCCGGCAAGGTCCTTGCCGGGGACGACAGCGCGCCATGGCAAGACCCTTGCCGGACCACCTGGCAAGGCCCTCACCAAGGACGCCAGCAGGGCCACTGCTAGGCCCGCACCAACCAAGTTTCCACCGCCGTGCACATGCAACTGCCAGCTCAACCAGCTGAGCAGGGACCTGCGTGGCAACATGCAGCTCCCGGGCCAACTCCAAGCGCCTGCGTGGTGGCATGCAGATCTTCGTAGAGACTCCACCACCGCGCCACCTCAGCTGCCTGCCTGCCTACATGGCGCCGCATGCATCACTGGCCGGGGCGCGTGTCGAAGCAAGGAGGAGCGGCGATGGACGGGACAGGCCTCGCCCCGTCCCCGATAAAGCTAGGGGACACCTCAGTAGCGCATTAAATGCTTCTTGTCCTGTAATACGAGCGATAAGCTTGCAATACTATACGCCTTTTCACCTCCTGTATGCCACTATGGCAGCCCCTTTCGACTATAAAAGGAGGCCCATGGCATACTGGAGAAGGATTCGGCTCTTTGGGACCGTGCACCCCACCGTAGCTTGTTCGAAAGCTCAAGAACTCTCTGAAACACACCCACCAAAGCAGGACTAGGGTTTTACGCATCCTCGCGGCCCGAACCTGCGTAAACGATCCTTGTGCTGATTACTAATCCTGCTCTTCTCCCAACCCTGCGCCGCGGCAACCATAGTAGGGATTCTTGTGATCCCATAGGTGTCGTTCCACACCGACACCGGCACACTTTACCCAGGTGCGGGGCTCTCCTAGGAGATAACACCCCTATTCCTGCTCTGCGGGGTCTCCGCATGATCACTAAGGCACTAGGGGATACAATGGTGCTCCTCGAGCTGTGTGCTAGAGGTAGAAGAAAGCAGGCACGCTCTCTCCTTCCTCTAGGTATGAGTCTAGTTCTCACAGGTTGGGAACCCTTTGCATGGGTGCCCTGGGGGGTTTATATAGGCCTACCCCCCAGGGGTACAATGATAATCTGGCCGGGTGTAGGACCCGACTGTCAGTGTCTCTGGTCGCCGGCTTCTCCGCAGGCTGCTGGGGCCCGCCGCCTGGTGGGCCCCGCCGACTGGTCTGGTACGGAGCCGACAGGCCGCTCCCGCCACTCGTGGCTCTTGCCGATTGCTGATAACTGTAGCCGTGATGCTAATGACGCCTGCTTGGTCAGGGGAGCGTGGCTACAGTCCCGCCGCCTGGCGGGAGATCACTGTAGCCACACCGGGTCTTGTCTGGTTAATGGTGCACGGGCCCCAAAGAAGGAACGGGCCGCTTGCTAGAAGCCGGTCCCCCCTCGGGTCCGACTAGTGAGGCTTCCGCCGTCTTCCGTGCTCTCGCTGCCCGGTAGGGCCCACCGCCTGCAGGCCATACTGACAGGCTGTCGTGGGAACAGTGCCTCGCCTGCCAGCTGCGATGTCAGGGGCGGAGTGGCGACAGTGCCGCGCCAGGCGGAGATCTCCGCCTGTACGGAGCACTGTGGCCATGCCCGGCCCTGGATATGGGGGTGATGGGCTACACTATAGCCTCACCCTGTCTTGTCTTCTTAATGGGGGCACAGACTCTGAGGGCGCTGTGGGCCGCCTACAAGGAGTCGGCCCGTCTCGGTGCCGCCTTCTGGAGCATAACCGCCTTCTGGCAGCCGGCTGCTTGGGCCAGCCGGCCATCAGAAGGCGGCACTTCATCTTGAGGTTCTGAGGGGCACAGCCGGCCCCGATGTCTTGAAAGGTTCAGGGACTCGGGTTAGGCTACCCGTGGCCCATTACTCTGACAACTCTCTTAACAGAGTCCGGGAGCTCGGCCGCTAAATTAAGGTTCTGCTTAAAAAGGCCGCTCTGTACTTCTGCTGCTAAGGCCGCGGTGTGCTCCTCGGTACGGAGGGAGCGTTCTGTGTTTCCATTGACTGTTATGACGTCGCGTGGTCCGGGCATCTTGAGCTTGAGATAACCATAGTGTGGCACCACGTTGAATCGAGCGAATGCAGTTCGTCCAAGCAGTGCGTGATAGCCGCTGCGAAAGGAGACGATATCGAAGATTAACTTTTCACTTCGGAAGTTGTCCGGAGATCCGAAGACAACCTCTAGTGTGATTGAGCCCGTACAGCGGGCCTCTACACCTGGTATGACTCCTTTAAAGGTAGTCTTTGTGGGCTTGATCCGTGATGGATTAATGCCCATTTTGCGCACTGTGTCCTAATAGAGCAGATTGAGGCTACTACCACCGTCCATGAGGACTCGTGTCAGGTGAAATCCATCAATGATTGGGTCGAGGACCAGTGCGGCTGAGCCGCCATGACGGATACTGGTCGGATTATCCCGACGATCAAAGGTGATCGGGCATGACGACCATGGATTGAATTTTGGGGCAACTGGCTCTATCGCATAGACGTCCCTAAGTGCGCGCTTGCGCTCCCTCTTGGGGATGTGTGTAGCATATGTCATGTTCACCGTTTTGACCTGAGGGGGAAACTTCTTCTGTCCCCCTATGTTCGGTTGCCGGGGCTCCTCGTCATTGTCCTCACTTTGTGATCCCTTTTCCTTATTCTCAGCGTTTAACTTGCCAGCCTGTTTAAAAACCCAACAATCTCTGTTGGTATGATTGGCTGGTTTGTCTGGGGTGCCATGGATCTGGCACGGACGATCGAGTATGCGGTCCAAGCTGGATGGTCCGTAATTGTTTCTTTTATACGGCTTCTTCCGCTGACCGGACTTGGAGCCACTGAATCCGGCATTGACTGTCGTGTCATCGGTGTTGTCACCATTGCTTCGGCATTTGTGTCTGCTGCGTCGGACCTTGCCGTTGCTATTTTTGACCTCGGAGGTGCCCGTTTCACTTGCCATGTTTTTGCTACAGGCCAGCCAACTATCCTCACCCGCGCAAAAGCAGGTCATGAGTGCCGTGAGGGCTACCATGGACTTCGGCTTTTCTTGGCCGAGGTGGCAGGCGAGCCATTCGTCGCGGATGCTATGCTTAAAGGCCGCCAGGGATTCAGCATCCAGACAGTCGACGATCTGGTTCTTTTTAGTTAGGAACCTAGCTCCGATGGAGTTCGTTTGCGTTTTTCGGCCCCGGCATGACTAGGTTTGTCACGTCTGAATAGATAGCCGTCATCGCATGTCGAGGCACGTCCTCGCGATCCGTAGATCGATCTTGTATGTCCAGCTCTACTGTCCAGGTCCTGCCGAAGGTCATATGTATATCCCCGAGCTGTTTTATCTCTATTTTTATGTTGAAGTGGGGCGAGCTGCTGTTCGGCTTGAGCTGCCGCTTTATCCCGACCGCGTGGCGGTCGTTCAGCCGCATTGTCCCGACCGCGTGGTGGTCGGTCGGCCACATTGCGCAAGGGAGGTACGGGCTCCGGTGCCTCCTCGTCGAACTGAGGTAGCAATTTGCGCTTCGGGTAACTCTTGGCTGGGCGCTTGAGGCTGTATCCTTCGGCTGCCAGGACATCAGTCCATCTGCCGTTGAGCAGATCTTGGTCAGCTTGAAGCTACTGTTGCTTCTTTTTCAGGCTCCTTGCAGTGGCTATTAGCTTGCGCCTGAAGCGCTCCTGCTCGAGAGGTTCCTCAAGCACGATGAAATCCTAGTTGCCGAGGCTCACCTCATCCTCGGAGAGCGGAAGATAATTACTGTCCTTCGAGTCGTTGTGTATGGCCTGTTCATCAGGGCTAACTTGCCCGTTTTCCTGTTCCTCCTGTTCGGAAGTTGCCTCAACAGGGTCTTCGTTGTCTTCGGCATCGTCCGGAGTATTATTTTCTCCGGTGCCGGTATTGCTATCTTTTGCACGACGTGACTTAGAGCGGCGTCGCTGGCGCCGGCGCTTAGCCTGTGTCCCAGGAGGTTTATCCTCGACTAGATCGTTTTTGTCGTCGTCGTTAGGTTCTTTAGGTGTATCCACCATGTACACGCCATATGAAGAAGTGGCTGTCCAGCGTCCGGTAAACGGCGGGTTTTGGCCATGCTCCTCATCTGCATCGTCGTCCATGCCGTCGATGTCTTCGGAGCCGTAATCGAGCATGTCGGTTAAGTCCTCGACAGTTGCTATGAAGTGGGTGGTGTGTGGGAAGCGAAATTCCCCGTCATCAGCCTCTAGTTCGAATCGGATATAGTTCGGCTATGAGTCCCCCGCTAAGGATAGATTTTTTAATGAGTTCAGCACGTTGCCTAAAGGCGAGTGCTGGAAGATGTCTGCAGTGCTGAACTCGACGATCGATGACTGATCCAGCTCGACGTACGCGGATGCACATGGTTCGGAACTTATAGCCGGAATCGAGTCCGAGGTTCCGCTGACACAGATATCACCCGAGGTTAGGTCTGTGTGCGGCTCCAACGCCGTGGAGTCTGCGGCTTTCGTGGCAGGGTTGAGCTTCCCGTCCTCGGATGGCGCGATCTGCTCCGGATCTAAGGCCAGAGCTATTACAGGTGCAATTTCCTGGGTACGATCCGATGACAGATTTAAGTCATGTTCATCGCGGTGACCGGGAGCGGCTGCCATGGTCTCGAATCCATCGAAGATCAAGTCTCCACGGATATCCGCGACATAGTTCAATCTCCCAAATCTGACCTGAAGGCCACGGGCGTAGCTGTCGATCTGCTCTAAATGGCCAAGCGAGTTGGCCCGCAGTGCGAAGTCGCCGAATACGAAGATCTGTCCGGGGAGGAAGATTTCCTCTTGGACAGCATCGTTGTAGATGATTGAAGGAGCCATCGAACCTTTTGGGGACGGCACAGTGGAACTCTCAATGAAAGCACCAATGTCGGTGTCAAAACCGGCGGATCTCGGGTAGGGGGTCCCGAACTGTGCGTCTGGGATCGATGGTAACAGGAGACGGGGGACACAATGTTTACCCAGGTTCGGGCCCTCTCTATGGAGGTAATACCCTACTTCCTGCTTGTATGATCTGGATGAATATGAGTATTACAAGAGTTGATCTACCACGAGATCGTAATGGCTAAAACCCTAGAAGTCTAGCCTGTATGACTATATATCTTTCTGGACTACGCCCTCCGGTTTATATAGACATCGGAGGGGACTAGGGTTGTACAAAGTCGGTTACAGAGAAAAGGAATCTTCATATGAGGATACCAACCTTGCCTTCCACGCCAAGGAGAGTCCCATCCGAACACGGGAGAGAGTCTTCGGTCTTGCATCTTCACAGCCCATTAGTCCGGCCCATGTCTAACAGGCCGGACGTCCGAGGACCCCTTAGTCCAGGACTCCCTCCGCGCCCCGTCCCGCCTAATATCTTTCTGGAAAGGCTTTTTAAGCCATCCGTGGTGTGGCAAGGGGAGAGCGGCAACACCAGTCCGGATCCGACCACATCCCCAGATTCCGAACACACTGACACCATCGGGGGCTCAGCCACCGAAATAACATCGTCGGCCATCTCATCATGGCAGTCATTGCCCCATGGACTGAACCCTTCTTGGCGTACCTTAATAGGCGAGAACTCCCTGAGGATCAGAATGAGGCTCGCCCCATTGTCCGGCATTCGAAAGCCTACAAGGTTCACGATGGAGAACTCTAGAAGAAAAGCGCTATCGAAGTACTTCAAAGATGTATCTCTGAGGAAGAGGGGCGACAGCTCTTGGCTGAAATTCATGCCGGTCTCGGCGGTCACCACGCTGCGGCTCGGGCCCTCATAAGCAAGGCCTTCCGTACAGGTTTCTAGTGGCCGACGGCCCGAGCAGATGCATAGGACCTTGTCCAATGTTGCGTCAGATGCCAGCTTTTCGCCAACCAAAGCCATATGCCACCCACTGCTCTACAAACGATCCCCATCACTTGGCCTTTTGCGGTCTGGGACTTGATATGGTCGGAGCCCTTAAAGGAGGAACCCATAAGAAAAAGTATATGCTGGTCATGGTGGATAAATTCACTAAGTGGATAGAGGCCAAACCAGTTAAAACAGCCGAAGCCGTGCCAGAGATAGAATTCATATCCGGTGTTGTGCACCGTTATGGGGTTCCACACAGCATCATCACCGATAACGGCTCCAATTTCACAGCCGATGAGGTGAAAACATGGTGTGCTAATCTGGATATTAAGCTCGATTATGCCTCTTTCTATCACCCGCAAACAAATGGTCAAGTCGAGCAGGCCAATGGTCTCATTATGAGCAGCATTAAACCCAGACTAGTGAGGTCTTTGAGAGAATCAGACAAGCACTGGGTTGAGGAGCTCGACTCCGTACTCTGGGGGATGCGGACCACGCCCAACCGCACCACCGGATATACACCTTTCTTTATGGTGTACGACGCGGAGGCGGTGCTACCCTGCGATATTATTCATGACTCACCTCGAGTGCGTATGTACGAAGAGAGAGAGGCCGCGAGCTTGATCGGCAGGACAACCTACATGCCCTGGAGGAGGAGCGTGATGTTGCAAAAGCCTGTTCCGCATTTTATCAACAACAGGCCCGCAGATATCAAAGCAGAGAAGTACGGGCCAAGACTTATAATGTTGGCGAACTCGTTCTACGCTTGCCGGAGAAGAAAAAGGACAAACTCAAGCCCAAACGGGACGGTCCCTTCATCATTGACGAAGTTCTCACCGGAGGAGCGTACCACCTGCGTGATGCATCAGTCAATCGCCTAGAGCCGAACCCCTGGAATGCGGCCAGACTCCAAGGATTCTATGCCTAGCGCCGAACTCTTTGTTCATCTCCTTCTCCCTATTGTTTCCATTTTTTTCCTCTCTTTTCGTTTTTCCTTTTTTAGCCTTACAGCTTGCGTGCGGCTAAATCGTGCACCTGTGACGTACACATTCTCGAACATGTACATCCATTATACCTAGGGGCTTCTTGGACAGAAGCTTATTTTTATTTTCCGAGCATCAAGCTCATTACGTATGCGATTTTTCTATATGTACCTTTTTTCGCCATTATATGCATCGATATGACTTAAGTTTTGGCCAAGCTGGGTTGCCTGGCTCCTGTGCTTATGCACTACGTTCCCGTTAATTCGGCTAGGGCATAAAGGGAGCACCTCTACGATTATTACTGCCGGGTCATCCGGATGTGTACCTCAGACTGAGTGAAGCCGAAAGCTAGCGTTCTTAAGGGAATATTCGGTCGGCGGACTAAAGATGTTCTTTGCATTCACCACATTATGAACCCGCCGATGTTATGTATACTGCGATTTTTTCAGTCATGGTTCGGACATGCACATTAACGCATGTACGCCCAGGGAAAGGAACCCTTAACGCAACTATTCTCTCTGGAAGATGTTTCTTACAATCACAATGTAATATAACATAGCTAGCCGGATACAACTTCTCTGTTCAAGCAACAATGACCCCTATGTCTGGTTTCCACGCATGCCCGGACTATTTTGCCATTTAGGTATTCGGAAACACTCCGCACCTTCGGGTCCAGAGGTCGAAGCGAAAAGGTTTGCCATGACAATAGTTTTACAATTCGGCTAGGGACAAATATGTCGAGGAAAGTACGTAGTCACTTGGACTCAAATATTTCCTCCTCTATACCGTCTAGCAGGCTGTCTAACTTACAATCCTGTTGGGAATATTTGGCGGCTACTTCTACTTGGTCATATACCAAATAACGGGAACTTCTTTTCCATCTGACCCTAGAGGTCCAAAACGGGCCATACGATTCGGATCAAGCTTGGTATACCGTGTTTTCACCATGGCCCAGGCCTCTCATGCACCTTCCCTGCAGGCCGATATCTTCCTTAATTGGAAACGCCGCCGCGCTCCCTTGAATAGCTGTATAAGCTCCTCCATACTTCCTGGAGGGGAGGCGGATGGCCATAAGGCCTTGGCAACACTTCACATCGCCTGCCGAGCTTGCTCGTGCATTTGCGACAGCTCTTGCTGCAGATCGCCCGACGATCCGAACATCTCCTCTTCGGGGCGGCCAGTCAGCATACCTACAAACATAACTCTATCAGTTCCTTTCATCTCCGAATTACTCGAAGGTAAGTTTGACCACATAGTGAATATGCCACCTCGCAGCCTTTTATTTTCCTTTACGGAGTCAGCCAGTTGGGCCCGCACATCTTTCAGTTCTATCGAAGACTAGCTGTATATGTGGACTGGGCTGCAGAAATGCCAGAATAGAGGGGAGAACCTAGTCCTATCGAAGACTAGCATCTTCTGGAAACCACCATCTTGCAGCAACAGGAGGGAGTAGATTGGCATAAAGTAAAGTAGTAGTAGTGTTATCAACCTCGTCCAGAGATCCTTTCTCGACTCCCTGCGAGAAAGCAATCCCAGAGCCAAACTATCCAGTTATCATCACAATCCATTTCTCATCACAAGTATCTAGTTCTAGTTGTATCGATCGGGATACAACTCCAAGTGTCCATTACCGTAGGACAGGCTATCGATAGATGTTTTATTCCCTGCAGGGGTGCACCAACTTACCCACCACGCTCGATTAACTCCGGCCGGACACACTTTCCTGGGTCTTGCCCGGCCTCGGCCAAACAATACGCCGCAACCCGACCTAGGCTTAATAGAGACGCCAGCACGCCGGACTAAACCTATGCCCCCAGGGGTCATGGGCCATCTCCCCGGGAACTCCTGCACGTTGCGAACGCAGCCGGTGAGCAGACCTAGCTACCCCCTTAAAAAGGTAGGTGCTTACCAGTCCAACCCGGCGTGCGCCGCTCAGTCGCTGACGTTTATTAAGCTTCGGCTAATGCATACGACGTAGAACGCCCATACTATGCCCACGTGATGGTTAGTGCTATCAGGCTAGAGGACCCTCGGATCAAATATACAAATCGTAGTGGATTAGGAGCACGCGGTAACAAGCAGAGACTCACAAAAGATGTGACCCCATTGCCCCGTCTCGAGGACTTGCGTCAAGGGCTAGGAATGCCCGGCCACGCCTCGTAATTATCTCGCGGGCACCCTCCAGGTCAACCCGACTCCACATCACTCGCAATTAAGCTCGCGCGGGTACCCCTCAGAGCCGACCCGTCTTTAGTAACTTGGTTCAGTGTAAAGTCATAGTAACCATAGTAACTGTGTGTCTAACAACAAGGGGAAAACCTGAGGAATCCCCATTGACGGATTCCACTCGATGTAATCATGAAGGTGAACGTAAGAGGAACCACCCTCGAAGTTCACACTTGAGGGGTTGCACGACAGAGTCGTATCGGAAGTGGTTAAGGCGGAATCACCCTTGATGACCACGACCGAATAGCTACACTACAGCGTAATATCAGAAGTGCTGATGAGGTCTCACCCCCGGCACTCGATAGTAACCCAGTAGTGTCGAGCAACTAAGGGGAAAGTGATGTGCGGTGTCGGGGCCAGGTCTTCGATCCCGTTGATCGGGTCTTCGATGATGAAGGAGGGGCAACACGGACAAGGTGGGGGTCATTGATGGAACACTAACCAACCTATACTAGGCAGTTTAGGATAAGCATGTAAGGTAGAATGAGCAGGTTACAAAAGCAGGCTATGCACCAGAATAGGAACAAACAATAACAGTAGCAAAAATCTAATGCAAGCATGAGAGAAAGGAATGGGCGATTGCGGGATGATCAAAGGGGGGCTTGCCTGGTTACTCTGGCAAGGAGGGGTCGTCGTCGACGTAGTCGATCACAGGGGCAGCATCGATCTCGGGGTCTACCGGAGAGAAGAGGGGGAAGAATGTCAGGACCCCGATTCCAAGTCACACCGATCTAGCCTGTAACACCTCATATAACATTGCGGCCTCACGCACGGTACTCCCACGGGTGTCGCCTTACCATGGCCCGGGACCGTTTGCGCCTTTTGGCTCACGTATATGATAATGTCGCTAGCATCTATATGACAGAGAACCGGGGCCGACATGGCTAGTCGTGAACCCAAAGCGGCACTAACGTATGGGGACAGGCATACATGAATCAACATCGAACGTGTCGGTCAGCAGCGTGTGAATCCGGGCTGTAGCACTGGGCTAACAGGACTCCGGGAACCCGGGCTGTAGCAGGCTAGGCAGGACTCCGGATGTCACCGCGTGACATTTCCCCGAAGGGACAGACACAGGAACGATATGATTCACATGCCGGCCAGTCAGGTGTCCAGAGCAGTAGTGCTGGGCTAGCAGGACTCCGGTGAACCGGGCTGTAGCGGACTACTATGGCTCAAGGAGGCACTAGACTACATTTCCCCATAAGAGAGGCTGCCAAGGATAAACAACTAGATTGTCGGATCCCACACATACCAAGCATTTCAAACATACACACAATATGCTCGATATGTGCAAATACAACATGGCATCACAACAAAACTCTACAACTCAAAGTACTTTATTTAAAGGGCTCCGGAGAGCCTTACATAACTAGTTCATACAGATAGGGGTCACATGACCCGACACTCAAGTCATACAATCATACAAGCACATGCGGAAGCAAACTGTCTGGGTACAGACACTAGAAAGAAAGAAGGCTTGACGAAGCTTGTCTATCTACATAGGCCCTTCACAAGCCTAGATCACCACCTGGGTGGCGCGTCACTCGTCATCGTTGAGTTCTACGTAGAACCCATCAGAAGGGGCGGTGTTGTCGTCTGAAAACAGTAATTAAAGCAACATGAGTACAAAGGTACTCAGCAAGACTTACAACAGATCCTACTATACATGTTCATTCTCAAGAAGGTAGTGGGGTTATTGCAGCAAGCCAGCTTTGACTCTTGGCTAAGCTATCCTACGATACACCACTTGTGAAATAGTTTTTCGCACACGAGTCCACTAATCACCATCTCAATACTCCACCGTGGATCCTCCCTCGTCATCCAACGAGAGGGCCATCCGCGGTACTCACACTTATCTTGAGGCTTTTAGTAGTATCCATTTACTTGTCTGTGAACTGCATAAGCGACCAAGTAGTCCTTTACCGCGGACGCGGCTATTTGAATAGTTTCATACCCTGCAGGGGTGTACTTCGTCACACACGCTCTCACCACTTATCGTCGCTACACGACGTGTACTCGGCAACCTTCAAGCGGAAGCCCAACGTGGGTGTCGGCCACAGCCTACCTAAACACTCGAGTCTCTAGTCCAGGTTTATCGCCTATTCAGGTTCCATCCGCAGGGAGTCCGGTCGAGGTTTCCACTTACGGCCCCGAACGATGTGTGCAGGGTTCCCGGTCACCAAACGGGCGACTCGGTACACCGGGCCACAAGCCTACCGCATCACAGCCCACCCCTTGGTCAGCGCTGTCCACGGCCTCCAGCTTACTACAAACACCAAAAACTACGTGCAACTCCTGGACAGAGGACAAGGGTGATTAAGAAGCCGAGGGGGTCCATTGGTTTCGGGCCCAATGTGTGGTAGTAGCTGAATCTTAAATCACGCATACAGATCTCAGTTCTTAGGGACGGTCTCAATGAAACAACCCACCATGTACTCCTACATGGCCTCCCATCGATACCTTTACCAAATCGTGTTCAACACTTCACTCTCTTTACCGACACATACACTTTCACTCTAGTTCATCACCCTGATGAGCCAGACCTGACACAACTCTAAGCATAGCAAGCATAGCATTGTAGGAACACAACATGGCTCAATCAACTCCTACACATGCTAGTGGGTTTCATCTAGTTACTGTGGCAATGACAGGTCATGCAAAGGAAAGTGGGTTCAACTACCGCAACACACAGCAGTTTGAAATGGTTGTCTTAATGCAGTAAACGAGAGCAGAAGCGAGAAGATGGGTTTGTATCGAAATGATCAATGGGTTGCTTGCCTGACAGAGTGGTGGTGGGATACTGCCCTTCAGTTGGATACTCGTGAATATCCTCGGAGGCAGGACCTACCACAATGAACACATCAAAGCACAATCAACACCAAGCAAGTGCAACAATATGATGCATGCATGAGACATGGCAAAATGGATGTATTGGGCTAATGCAACTAAGGCCAGAAGGTTTGGACTAATTTGAATCAAAGATTCAAATTCCAAGTTCATAAATGGCCCATATTAGTGCTTTATCTTTTTCTGTATAAAACAGTAGGTTAACTTGCTTAATCATGCATGAAACCAGTACAGATGGATAGAATGGATTTTTTTGATCATTTTTCATATATAAATCTTTTCATTCTGAGCTATAGATTATTTTCTATGATTTTTTGAAGTTTGTGATAATTTCTGGAATTTCCAATATAAGAATAATTCCAGTAAATGCTTTACTGCGTCTGCCTAACGTCAGTGTGACGTCAGCAAGTCAACGGGGTCGTCCAGGTCAAACCTGACGTGTGGGTCCCCTGTGTCAGTGTCACTGTTAGGTAATTAGTTAATTAGGATTAGTTTTAACTCTAACCCAGATTTATTTAGCAGGCGGGCCCCACTTGTCAGTGACCCTGGGGGGGTCAAACCATGGTCAAACCACGCTGACTCGCCGGCGTTTAGCCGCCGGCGACGTCCAGACGCGGCGGTGGAGTGCGGGTTTGCTCCTCCGGCGACCAAAAGGACGGCGGAGAGCACCTACGTGTAGCTGGGGGCGAACCGCGTTGACTGGTGGTGGTAGTGGAGCTCGGGGTCGCCGGAATCGACGCCGGCGACGAGCCGTGCGGCTGCCGGGGTACGGGCGTGGTTGAAACCATAGCTAGAGAGCACGGCGAGGGGCAAGCGATGGCGCTACGGGTTCCTGGCATTGCGGTGAAGCTAATGGCACGGTGCTGCGGCCGTTAGATGGCCGGAGCCTCGTCGGCGACGAGCTCGTGCGGCGGCGCATTCGGGTGAGCTTCGTGCGGTGGCTACAGCGCTCGAGAGAGAGAGAGGAGAGGATGGGAAGGTGGCCATGCTCACGGCGGTTGCGACGGAGCAGACGGCGAGGTCGGAGACGAGCTATAGCAGTGGCGACGGCGGAGGGGATCTCCGACGGTGAGCGGCGAAGGCGAGGTCGGTGGCGGAACTTCACGGCAAACGAGCGCTCGGGGCTCGGCTTGCTCGAAGGAGTGGGCGACGGCGATGCTGTAGGACACGGTGGAATGGCACGAGGTCGACGGTGGGCGCGGTTACTCCGGTGGGGTGGCTGCAGCGGCGTCGGCCATGGTGGGGAGAAGGCGAGGGAGAGGCGATGGGGAAGAATGGCGATGTCCGGGGGCTCAGGGCGCGTCGAGGGAGGTCGGCCAGCTCATTCGCGGCGAGGGCGGCAAGCAGGTGGCGCGGTGGCGAGCTCGCGCTCGCCGGCGTCACCTCTCTGCCTGCTCTGGCGAGAGCAGGCAGCTGACTGGCGCGGGCCAGCACAGTGCTGGGCCGCCAGGTGGGCTGCCAGGTGAGTTCTCTGCCTTCTGTTTCTTTTCTCTTTTTATTTATTTCTGTTCTGTGTATTGAAATAGTAAAAATACTATTTCATTTGGAAAAACCCTGGAAATATTCTGAGGCACCTTTGAGATTATTCCCAACAGCCTAAAAATACCTTCAAGATTATTTGGGCATTTAAAAATATTTATAGCATTTAAAATGCCCAAATGCAAATACTTATGGCTTGTGCAAAAATCCAAGATGGCCTCCAAAAATAAGAAACCATTTTTGGCAGAGGATTTAGCCCAGACCAAAGGTGGTGAACATTTATGGAGGGCATTTCAGGTTCATTGAAAAGAATTTTAGTAAACCCTAGTTGTTCCAGGGGGTGCTGGGGGTTTCTGGCATCCCCATTTCAGGTTTCTGTGAAATGTAGACATGATGCAACACTCTAATACATGAACTAACTAGGATGTGACAACTCACCCCCACTCAAAAGAATCTCGTCCCGAGATTTAGGATCCGTTGGAAAGAAAGTGGGGTACTCAAGTCGAAGACGATCCTCCCTTTCCCAAGTAGCTTCTTTCTTGGAATGGTGTGACCATTGAACTTTGAGAAACTTGATGTTTTGGCGTCGAGTGGTACGCTCAGCTTGATCAAGGATGCGAACGGGATATTCCCGATATGTGAGATTATCTTGGAGATCAAGCGTTTCATGGTCCACTCCACGGATAGGATCCGAGAAGCAACGCCTGAGTTGGGAAACGTGGAAGACGTCATGAACCTTGGAAAGATGCGGGGGTAGTTCCAATTGGTAGGCAACTTCTCCTCGCTTGGCAAGAATGCGAAAGGGTCCAATGTAGCGAGGGGCCAATTTGCCTTTGATACCGAATCGATGGGTTCCCTTTAAAGGAGTCACCCGAAGGTAAGCCTTCTCGTCAACTTCAAAAGTTATAGCCTTATGTTTGCGATCATAATGGCTCTTTTGGCGAGATTGGGCTGTTTTCAATTTCTCACGAATAATGCGAACCTGCTCTTCTGCTTCCTGGATCATATCCGGGCCAAAGAGTTGTCTTTCCCCGGTTTCTGACCAGTTAAGAGGCGTTCGACATTTTCGTCCATAGAGAACCTCGAAAGGGGCTTTGCCCAAGCTAGCTCGATAACTATTGTTATAAGCGAACTCGGCGAATGGGAGGCATTTCTCCCAATCCATGCCGAAGGAGATGACAGAAGCTCGGAGCATATCCTCCAGAATTCGATTAACTCGTTCTACCTGACCACTTGATTGAGGGTGAAAGGCGGTGCTAAAAGAGAGACGAGTTCCCATAGCATTTTGGAAACTTTCCCAAAATCGAGAGGTGAAGAGACTTCCACGGTCTGAGTTAATTTCCAATGGAACACCATGAAGAGACACTATTCGGGAGATGTACAAGTCTGCTAGCTGGCTAGCGGTTATACTCTCACGAACAGGTAGGAAGTGGGCTACTTTGGAAAGACGATCGACAACAACGAAGATAGCATTATTCCCTCTCTTGGTCCTGGGAAACCCGGTAATGAAATCCATACCGATTTTATCCCATTTCCATTCAGGAATAGCTAGAGGTTGAAGGGTGCCAGCAGGTCGTTGATGCTCTGCTTTAACACGTCGGCAGACGTCGCAATTAGCAATGTATTGAGCAATTTCTCTCTTCATCCTAGTCCACCAAAACCTCTGGCGTAGGTCTTGATACATTTTAGTACTACCGGGATGAATGGTGAGAGGAGATTCATGAGCTTCCTTAAGGATCAATCGCCTCAGGTTGCATACCTTGGGAACCACTAGGCGGTCTCCAAAGAACACGACACCTTGGTCATCAATGGAGAAACAATCCGCAACTCCTTTCTTGATGTTTCTCTTAATACGGGAGATTCCCGGATCTACCTTCTGAGCTTTGATGATCTGATCCGTAAGGGTAGGTTTCGCCACCAGGGTGGATAGAAATCCTTGAGGAACAATGTGAAGGTTAAGCTTGCAGAATTCCTCGTGGAGAAGTGGTTGGCTTTGTTGTAACATCAAGTTGTTACAATAGGATTTACGGCTTAGCGCATCAGCCATGACGTTGGCTTTGCCCGGGGTGTAAGTTATTCCTAAGTCGTAGTCTGAGATCAACTCGACCCAACGTCTTTGCCTGAGATTCAAATCCGGTTGGGTGAAGATGTATTTCAGACTCTGGTGGTCGGTGAAAATCTCGCAACGATTACCGAGAAGGTAATGTCGCCATGTTTTGAGTGCATGGACTACGGCTGCAAGCTCTAGATCATGTGTGGGATAATTATCCTCATGTGGACGCAACTGTCGGGAAGCGTAGGCAATCACATGACGGTCTTGCATGAGTATGCAACCTAGTCCTTTTCGCGAGGCATCGCAATAGATAACAAAGTCCTTAGAAAAATCTGGTGGTACGAGTACGGGGGCAGATGTCAGGCGTCTTTTCAGTTCCTGAAAGCTGAACTTGCACTGTGAGGTCCACTCGAACCTTTTATCTTTCTTGAGGAGTTCGGTTAGAGGTTTAGCAACCTTGGAGAAATTCTCGACGAAGCGGCGGCAGTAGCTCGCTAAGCCAAGGAAACTCCGAACTTGCTTGACCGTTTCAGGGGGAGTCCAGTCAAGGATGGCTTGAACTCGCTCGGGATTGACAGCAATACCTTTACCAGAGATTACATGGCCTAGATAGGTCACTTCTGGCAACCAGAATTCACACTTGGAGAATTTAGCATAAAGGCGATGCTCTCGAAGTTTCATTAGTACTAGCCTTAGATGCTCGGCATGTTCTGCCTCGTTCTTGGAGTAGATGAGTATATCATCGAGGTATACTACGATGAATTTATCCAAATACTCCATGAAGATTGAGTTCATTAACCGAGAGAAGGTGGCTGGAGCATTGGTTAATCCGAAGGACATGACTGTATACTCGTATTTGCCATAACAGGTAACAAAGGCCGTTTTAGGGATGTCCCCGTTCCTGATTTTGATTTGATGGTAGCCCAACCTCAAATCCATTTTAGAGAAGACTGAGGATCCAGCGAGCTGATCATACAGGTCGTTGATCCTGGGAAGCGGATACTTGTTCTTGATTGTGACTAGGTTGATGGGTCGGTAATCTACAACCATCCGATCCGTACCATCCTTCTTCTTGACGAAGAGGACGGGGCAAGCCCACGGAGAAGAACTAGGATGGATGAAACCCTTTTTCAAGGACTCATCGAGTTGTTTCTTAAGCTCGGCTAGCTCTAGGGGTGCCATCTTATAGGGTCTTCTAGAGATTGGGACGGTTCCTGGAACAAGGTCTATCACGAACTCAAAATCCCTGTCAGGTGGAATACCTGGCAGTTCTTCAGGGAAGACATCCGGAAAGTCACGGACTACCGGCACATCTTCGAGGTCTAGGAGAGGGTTGGCATTTAGTGAGTAGAGCTGACGCTTAGACACTCGGGTCAAAACATTGACTGTCTTGCCCGACGGATGGGTGAGTTGAACAGTTCTAGTAGAGCAATCAATCTTAGCATAATGAGCTGACATCCAGTCCATACCCAAGATGATGTTTATGTCCGAGGACTTGAGAGCTATTAGTGATGCAAGGAAGACCATTCTGTCAACAAGAATTTCATTTCCATGGCTTATCTTAGAGGTTTGCCATCTAGAACCAGGAGTTTGAACTTCCATGGAAGTAGGCATGTCACTAAATGTGGTGTTGTGTAATCGAGCATAGCTCTCAGAGATAAATGAATGAGATGCTCCAGTATCGAAAAGAACAGTTGCCGGATGGCAATTAACAAGGAGCATACCAAGGACGACGTTGGGATCCTCATGAGTTTCTTCAGCTGAAACATAGTTGACATGGCCACGTGCAATGGTAGCCGGCTTGGCGTAGTAAGTCCTTCCTGCTGGCTTACCACGGCCAACGGACTGTCCAGGTTGATTGAGGTTGTTTCGGGGGCACTCGCGCAGATAGTGACCCGTTTCTCCACACTTGAAGCATGTCACAATATTGGGGCGTGGAGCAGCATTAGCAGCGGGGCCACCATAAACCTTGGGTGGTGCATGCTGCTGGTTGGGGCGAGGCGCCTCGAAGGATGGCCTCGGAGTGAACCTGGGTGGCAGAGCAGTATTTGGAATCCAGACCCGGCGCTTCTGGGATCCGGAGCCAGATGAGGAACCAAAGTCACGAGAGTGCTTGCGTGTAGCGTCATAGTCAGTTTGTCCTGTCTCGGCACTGATGGCCTTATTGACAAACTTCTGGAAAGAGGTGCACTCATGCAGACGGAGATCACGGCGAAGCTCGGGGCTAAGTCCCTTGCAGAACCTTGCCTGCTTCTTGGCGTCGGTGGATACCTCTTCAGGAGCATAGCGTGCTAGATTTCCAAACTCACGGCTGTAAGCATCCACGGTCAGTCTGCCTTGGGTGAAGTTGCAGAATTCTTCCCGCTTACGATCTATGAGACCCTCCGGAATGTGATGCTCACGGAAAGCCTCACTGAATTCAGCCCAAGTAGTGATTTGGCCAGCTGGGCGCATAGCCTCAAAGTTCTCCCACCAAAGGCTAGCAGGGCCTTCGAGGTGATAGGCAGCGTAGGTAACCTTATCAGCTTCGGCTACGTTGGCAGAACGTAGCTTATGGGTGATGCTGCGAAGCCAATCATCCGCATCAAGGGGCTCGACGGTGTGGTTGAACTTCGGTGGGTACAGCTTGATAAAGTCATTGATGGACACCAGGTCATTCCTCTGGTGACGTGCAGTATTCTGCTCAATTTGCTCTAGCAAGCGGTTAGTCTCACGCTTGTTTCTTTCTGCCTCCAGCATAACTTCGGCCAGTGAAGGCGGTTGGGGCAGATCCTCCGCCCTGGCTGCATTGGCTTCACCCTGCGCCTGGACAGCAGGGTTGTTGCGGGTGTTAACCATCCTAGGAGAAACAAAGCAACGGTTTAGACGAGGATGACTAAATCTTGATAGGGAAATGCGGAATGTAATGGATAACACGGAATGCAGAGATGACCATCAGTATGACATGGTAACATAGCAACATACATATACCAACGGTCATACACGCCATACATAGCTTAGTACAAGCCCAGGCCAAGGTACAACTATGATGAAAGACGATACATCTCATCAGAGGCACTCCAAGCTCCTATACATTATTTTTCTACACCTCCGGAACGTGATACACACCAAGTCGTATCCCACAAGACACGCAGGACTGTGGAGATTACAACTGTTACATTACTAGTGGAACTACTACCAACTCAGACGTCCCCGTAGTAATCCTCATAGAAGTCACCACCATGTCCTGGAAGCTGAACATGATCATCTGGAAACAGTCGGTCCTGTGGAGCTTGCGGTCCATAGGGACTCGGGTGTGGCCTTGGTCCAACAAACGGTGGCAGGCGGGGTCCACGAGGAGGGGTGATGCCTCCTACATCACGCCATTCCATACATTCTGGCAGACTAGATCGCACGGGGTATATGTCCCTCATGTCCATAAACCCAGCTTGCACGGCAGGTGCAAACCGTGTCAGTGTGGCCCAGTGATCAGCACGAGCATTAAAGAGCTCCATCCGCAAGGCACGATTCTCAAGGTCCTTGTCCTCAAGCATCTCGGTGGTGGTACGGAGTAGTGAGCCCTCATGGGTAGAATCACAGTAAGTGGCCTGATAGTACCCCTGTGCCCCAGGGAGTGCTGCTGGCATGTAGCAGAAGTCGGTGTTCTGAAGCAAGGCAGTTCTGGCTCGCATGATAGTCATCATTGAGTAAGCTGCGTCCTGCACAGACATCTCGATAGTAACCCCAAGTCCATAAGAGCAATGGAGGGGTTCAGTGGCTCGAGGGTAAGATGGGTAGATCCTGACTGTGCAAAGATATTGACTTTGATTAAAGTCTAGGAACTGCTCCTCGACGGTATACTCAGGATACCAACGATAGCCTATCTCAACCATCACTCGGACCAACATGGCCATGTGACCAGGTACGCCAATGCACCGGGTTAGACGAACCACTTGGTTCTGGGAACGGGTGGCCATCTGAAAGCACGAAATAATGCAAGGCATTAGTATTTCTAGGAGAATTTGGACAGCATAACGGCTGTAAATGCTCGAAAAAAGGATTTGAGACATTCGCAACAGTTTGGAATACCACTCAACAACATCATGTCAAGGTTCTGGTTCAACCGACAACATACTAGGGTAGTAGAAACTGAACCGAAGCATGGAACCAACAATCCTATAAGTTACTACGGATTAGTAACACGTGAACCTGATAGAGAGGAGAGAGCCTAGTCCTTAACCCGCGTAGAATGAGAAGAGTATGACTCAGATCAGAGGGCATGAGGTAAAGGAGTAAAAGCACCTTACGTTCCCTCCCACAATCAATTCCCCTACATATAACTAAAGCATTTCTAGACTCGACATCGACCAGTTTGGCATATCGCACCTACAGGCAGTCCGGCTCTGATGCCAACGCTGTCAGGACCCCGATTCCAAGTCACACCGATCTAGCCTGTAACACCTCATATAACATTGCGGCCTCACGCACGGTACTCCCACGGGTGTCGCCTTACCATGGCCCGGGACCGTTTGCGCCTTTTGGCTCACGTATATGATAATGTCGCTAGCATCTATATGACAGAGAACCCGGGCCGACATGGCTAGTCGTGAACCCAAAGCGGCACTAACGTATGGGGACATGCATACATGAATCAACATCGAACGTGTCGGGCAGCAGCGTGTGAATCCGGGCTGTAGCACTGGGCTAACAGGACTCCGGGAACCCGGGCTGGAGCAGGCTAGGCAGGACTCCGGATGTCACCGCGTGACATTTCCCCGAAGGGACAGACACAGGAACGATATGATTCACATGCCGGCCAGTCAGGTGTCCAGAGCAGTAGTGCTGGGCTAGCAGGACTCCGGTGAACCGGGCTATAGCGGACTACTATGGCTCAAGGAGGCACTAGACTACATTTCCCCATAAGAGAGGCTGCCAAGGATAAACAACTAGATTGTCGGATCCCACACATACCAAGCATTTCAAACATACACACAATATGCTCGATATGTGCAAATACAACATGGCATCACAACAAAACTCTACAACTCAAAGTACTTTATTTAAAGGGCTCCGGAGAGCCTTACATAACTAGTTCATACAGATAGGGGTCACATGACCCGACACTCAAGTCATACAATCATACAAGCACATGCGGAAGCAAACTGTCTGGGTACAGACACTAGAAAGAAAGAAGGCTTGACGAAGCCTGTCTATCTACATAGGCCCTTCACAAGCCTAGATCACCACCTGGGTGGCGCGTCACTCGTCATCGTCGAGTTCTACGTAGAACCCATCAGAAGGGGCGGTGTTGTCGTCTGAAAACAGTAATTAAAGCAACATGAGTACAAAGGTACTCAGCAAGACTTACAACAGATCCTACTATACATGTTCATTCTCAAGAAGGTAGTGGGGTTATTGCAGCAAGCCAGCTTTGACTCTTGGCTAAGCTATCCTATGATACACCACTTGTGAAATAGTTTTTCGCACACGAGTCCACTAATCACCATCTCAATACTCCACCGTGGATCCTCCCTCGTCATCCAACGAGAGGGCCATCCGCGGTACTCACACTTATCTTGAGGCTTTTAGTAGTATCCATTTACTTGTCTATGAACTGCATAAGCGACCAAGTAGTCCTTTACCGCGGACGCGGCTATTCGAATAGTTTCATACCCTGCAGGGGTGTACTTCGTCACACACGCTCTCACCACTTATCGTCGCTACACGACGTGTACTCGGCAACCTTCAAGCGGAAGCCCAACGTGGGTGTCGGCCACAGCCTACCTAAACACTCGAGTCTCTAGTCCAGGTTTATCGCCTATTCAGCTTCCATCCGCAGGGAGTCCGGCCGAGGTTTCCACTTACGGCCCCGAACGATGTGTGCAGGGTTCCCGGTCACCAAACGGGCGACTCGGTACACCGGGCCACCAGCCTACCGCATCACAGCCCACCCCTTGGTCAGCGCTGTCCACGGCCTCCAGCTTACTACAAACACCAGAAACTACGTGCAACTCCTAGACAGAGGACAAGGGTGATTAAGAAGCCGCGGGGGTCCATTGGTTTCGGGCCCAATGTGTGGTAGTAGCTGAATCTTAAATCACGCATACAGATCTCAGTTCTTAGGGACGGTCTCAATGAAACAACCCACCATGTACTCCTACATGGCCTCCCATCGATACCTTTACCAAATCGTGTTCAACACTTCACTCTCTTTACCGACACACACACTTTCACTCTAGTTCATCACCCTGATGAGCCAGACCTGACACAACTCTAAGCATAGCAAGCATAGCATTGTAGGAACACAACATGGCTCAATCAACTCCTACACATGCTAGTGGGTTTCATCTAGTTACTGTGGCAATGACAGGTCATGCAAAGGAAAGTGCGTTCAACTACCGCAACACACAGTAGTTTGAAATGGTTGTCTTAATGCAGTAAATGAGAGCAGAAGCGAGAAGATGGGTTTGTATCGAAATGATCAATGGGTTGCTTGCCTGACAGAGTGGTGGTGGGATACTGCCCTTCAGTTGGATACTCGTGAATATCCTCGGAGGCAGGACCTACCACAATGAACACATCGAAGCACAATCAACACCAAGCAAGTGCAACAATATGATGCATGCATGAGACATGGCAAAATGGACGTATTGGGCTAATGCAACTAAGGCCAGAAGGTTTGGACTAATTTGAATCAAAGATTCAAATTCCAAGTTCATAAATGGCCCATATTAGTGCTTTATCTTTTTCTGTATAAAACAGTAGGTTAACTTGCTTAATCATGCATGAAACCAGTACAGATGGATAGAATGGATTTTTTTGATCATTTTTCATATATAAATCTTTTCATTCTGAGCTATAGATTATTTTCTATGATTTTTTGAAGTTTGTGATAATTTCTGGAATTTCCAATATAAGAATAATTCCAGTAAATGCTTTATTGCATCAGCCTGACGTCAGTGTGACGTCAGCAAGTCAACGGGGTCGTCCAGGTCAAACCTGACGTGTGGGTCCCCTGTGTCAGTGTCACTGTTAGGTAATTAGTTAATTAGGATTAGTTTTAACTCTAACCCAGATTTATTTAGCAGGCGGGCCCCACTTGTCAGTGACCCTGGGGGGGTCAAACCGTGGTCAAACCACGCTGAGAGCACCTACGTGTAGCTCCTCCGGCGACCAAAAGGACGGCGGAGAGCACCTACGTGTAGCCGGGGGCGAACTGCGTCGACTGGTGGTGGTAGTGGAGCTCTGGGTCGCCGGAATCGACGCCGGTGACGAGCCGTGCGGCTGCCGGGGTACGGGCGTTGTTGAAACCGTAGCTAGAGAGCACGGCGAGGGGCAAGCGATGGCGCTACGGGTTCCTGGCGTTGCGGTGAAGCTAATGGCTACGGTGGTGCGGCCGTTAGATGGCCGGAGCCTCGTCGGCGACGAGCTCGTGCGGCGGCACGTTCGGGTGAGCTTCGTGCGGTGGCTACAACGCTCGAGAGAGAGAGAGGAGAGGATGGGAAGGTGGCCATGCTCACGGCGGTTGCGACGGAGCAGACGGCGAGGTCGGAGACGAGCTGTAGCAGTGGCGACGGCGGAGGGGATCTCCGACGGTGAGCGGCGAAGGCGAGGTCGGTGGCGGAGCTTCGGGGCAAACGAGTGCTCGGGGCTCGGCTTGCTCCAAGGAGTGGGCGACGACGATGCTGTAGGACACGGTGGAATGGCACGAGGTCGACGGTGGGCGCGGTTACTCCGGTGGGGTGGCTGCGGCGGCGTCGGCCATGGTGGGGAGAAGGCGAGGGAGAGGCGATGGGGAAGAATGGCGATGTCCAGGGGCTCAGGGCGCGTCGAGGGAGGTCGGCCAGCTCATTCGCGGCGAGGGCGGCAAGCAGGTGGCGCGGTGGCGAGCTCGCGCTCGCCGGCGTCACCTCTCTGCCTGCACTGGCGAGAGCAGGCAGCTGACTGGCGCGGGCCAGCACAGTGCTGGGCCGCCAGGTGGGCTGCCAGGTGAGTTCTCTGCCTTCTGTTTCTTTTCTCTTTTTATTTATTTCTGTTCTGTGTTTTGAAATAGTAAAAATACTATTTCATTTGGAAAAACCCTGGAAATATTCTGAGGCACCTTTGAGATTATTCCCAACAGCCTAAAAATACCTTAAAGATTATTTGGGCATTTAAAAATATTTATAGCATTTAAAATGCCCAAATGAAAATACTTATGGCTTGTGCAAAAATCCAAGATGGCCTCCAAAAATAAGAAACCATTTTTGGCAGAGGTTTTAGCCAAGACCAAAGGTGGTGAACATTTATGGAGGGCATTTCAGGTTCATTGAAAAGAATTTTAGTAAACCCTAGTTGTTCCCAGGGGGTGCTGGGGGTTTCTGGCATCCCCATTTCAGGTTTCTGTGAAATGTAGACATGATGCAACACTCTAATACATGAACTAACTAGGATGTGACAAAGAAACAGTAAATATAAAGCAAACATAGCATCACAAAGCATAACATGACAATATGTTGTGCCGGGTGTGACCTAACGTATGGCTACACGATATAGGTGAAGGGGTTAGTCAACCGGGAATGTTTTCCCGGTTCCGGACCTGTGACAGAGAGATGACCGGAGGGGAAAATGTTCCATGTTCAGATAGTTAGAGGCATCTGACAGGTATGTGGGTAGCGTATTCGGGTTCGTCTCGTCATTCTGAGCAACTTTCATATATAATGTTTTTTTTAATCTGAGCTACGGATTATTTTATATGATTTTCTAAAGTTTTTAAAACATTTTTTGGAACTTCTTTAATTAACAAAATTTAAATTAGTAAAAAGCTAAACTGATATGGGCACATATAAGTGTACCCAGCGCTGCAACAAAGAGGCTGTCAAGTGGGTCCAATGGACCCAGTCAATTGCTGACTCAGCATTGACTGTTGACTTGGTTAAATGGTGAACAGTATATGTGGGACCCGCATGTCATTCTCACTGGTAAATTTAACACTGATTTAGCATTTAACTTAGAAGTGGACCCCATCTGTCATTGTCACATATTACATTAGGATTATTTTAAACTAGTTATTTAACAGGGGCCACACGTTAGTGTCTATGGTTAATCCTAAGTAACCCTAAACACTAATTAAACTGGCCCCTAGACAGCGCACAGGGCCAGCAGAGGCCATCCCCATGGCGCACATCGGGCACAAGGCCACGGCGGGGATCGCCGGCCGGCCGATTCCGGTGGCCGAGGGGTGCGTGGGCGGGCGCGCTGGAGTGCTCGAGTCGGCGAGCAGCGTCGAGCGTGGTCGGCAGCAGGAGGGCGCTGGCGGTGGCGTGCAGCGAGTGAGCGGCCGCATGCATAGGTAGGCGCGGCGATGCGCGTGATGTGCGAGCGGCAGCGGCCACGACGTTTCAGGACAAGGAGGAATAGGGGGAACCAGGCGCGTGAGCTCACCCCCGGTGTCGGGTAACAGTGCGGCGAGGCCTAGGGAGGTCCGGCGAGGCGGAACGGCGGCGGGGCAAGGTGGCGGCGACGGCGAACGACGTTGGCGTCGGTGAGCCATTGGGGAGGAGGTCGAGGACGAGGAGCCGCCTGGCAGGGAGGCGGTCCGGCAAGGGGTGTCCCGAGCGGCGGCGGGGCAGTCAGGCTAACGGCGAGGTAGCGCGTCTGGGTCGAGGAGGCGACGGGCATCGGGGCGGCGCGGGATCTGGCTGTTCTGCCTCGATCTAGACGGGGGGGAGGAGAAGAGGGAGAGAGGGGAACGTGGGCGGAGCGAGTGCGGAGTGGGGTGCGGCAATTAGGTCACGGGGAAGGGGTTAGGTGTAGGCAGGGGGTGGGCTGGACTGACGGCCTATTGGCCAGTTGGGCCGGTTGGCCATCTGGGTCAAGGCCCAGCAGGGAGGAGGGCTTTTTCTTTTCTTTTTTGCAGCTTTTGCCCTTTTTTGTTTTAGCCACAAAGGACTTTGCAAAAATATGCCACTGGCCAAACAATTTCAAAGAATTATTGGGCACTGCCATAAAAAGATTGTGAGGCTTTTGAAATAGCTTGCATTTTTTTATAAATGAAAAAGGCATTTAATCTATTGCTTAGGTCACTGTTTTAATTAGTTTTGGCCATTTAAACACCTTGCAAAAATGTTGGTTCACCACCAATATTAACAAATGACTATTTGCCACAAGATGAACATTTTAGATTTCATGTCTCACAAATAAGAATGTTTGACTTTGGATTGGATTTGAATTTGAATGGTGATTTGGATCAAGTGAAGATTAGCAACAGTAAGATGATGACATGGCACCATTAACAGGTGATTACTGTAGCATGACACTGGGGGTGTTACAAATCTCCTCCACTACAAGAAATCTCGTCCCGAGATTTAAGTGCAGAAGTAAAGAGTAACTTCGGGTGAACTGACCCTTATAGGGTTAATTATCTGGTGAAGAATTCAGGAAATGTGGCAGAAGTATATCTCGAGTTGCAACTTAAGAAAACATCGAGAGCAAAATATGAACGTACAATAGGGAGGTTCAAGCGAATGGACAAACGATCGATACCTGAACAGAGTGTGACAAGGGGGTTCAGAGCATCGGGAATAAATCATCTCTCGGACGGTGGCTCGTGTCAACACACAAAGCCAAGAGCAAATGATACTTCGGAATAAAGGATATACAGGAGAGTCAAGTTCTGATCCTGTGGAACTATGGGTTATGGGCCCACCATGTGGGTTAAAAGTAGAAAGAGCGGTGACATGTTACACGGTTATGATAGCAAGCTTTGTCGGAGGATAGTCTATCAGTTATGTTGGCAACCACGTTGGTACCAAGGGCGAGGGACGAAGAGAACCATATTCCTACTCGTTGAACGAGGCGGACCAATCAGCAAGGTTCGCGTCCATCGGTGGTTACCGGAATGTCATCAACAATAGTAACAGGGTCTCACTGACAAGGTTGTACATCGGGGTGTTTTATAAGCAGGGAATTATTTCTGCTTATATCATATAGATCACAAGAAGGTTAAACAAACCAGTGGAAAGGAAAATGAAATTATCGGATTAATCAGACCAATGGAAAGGAAAATGTGTTTACACACCAGAATTGGGAGTATATCCTTTCCAAGGGGAAGCGGAGCAGGATATACATGATATGACAGCAAGTTCAAAAGCATTTAGATAAAGGGGGCGAGGGAACAATCATGATATTACCCATACAATGGTGTTTGGATAATAGATCAAGAAACATTCGACAATGTGCTTCCAATGTTCTTATTGATATTCGGAAAACCTCAGTCATGCTTCGAGGTAGCATTAAAATGGTGTTCCAAGTAGGGGTTGGAGTTGAAGATCACAAGAAATACTCAAAGAACAATTCCTGGAATAGCAAGGAATCCAAGGTATAACCAAGACATGATCAATTATGTGTTGGAAAGAAGGGAAGGGGGTAGTCGATGATAACACAAATCATCGTAGGTCAAGGATGGTATTTCTCACCATGAATTCAATTGTCATTTCAACAGAAGTCAAAATGTTGATGCTGATCACGACGCCTTTGTCGAGAGGCTCTATGAAGATGCCATCAAGGAGCGATGCCATCAAGCAACAGGAAGGACGAAGCGAAAGGCTATTGGAACCATGAGTACGACACAAAGTCGAAATCAAACTTGCTGTTCAAGGTGAAATGATATGACGAGAAAGATCGATGTAAGCTTATGTTATCATCGAAAATTATGCTCCGGGAAGAAGGACCAGGTAGCACAGTTAAAATTTAGCACGATAATGACATAGCCGGCCAGGCTAGGTATGACTAGAAGGATTATTAAACTCGTAAGGAATGAAAATAACTTAGACTTATAGAATCGGAGTGCGGAACCGATTCAACCGTTTCACTTATCGGTGTCCTCGAATGATTAATTTACTCAGATCCCGGGGGAAATCTGAAATCGGTGAGAAGAAATACTAGATGGAGACTCATACGAAGCAACACAGTTCTTTGATATTCTCGAGGTACCGGAGGGTAATACTCGAAGGGAGATCAAAATAGAGGTTGCGGAGATGCATTGATCTGCAGAAGACAAGTGCTTTAACTTGTCCGAGAAATGGAATTAAAGGGAAACAATCATGGTCAGAACCACGGTTGCCAAGGACCAAACATAGATACCATAAGAGCTAATAATCAGGGGATTATTATATCACAAGAAGCTTCCATGATAAGATCCACATTAGGTCCATGGGCATGAACACAAAGTTCAAGGTCGACTCCCACTTCTATAATGCATAACCTTTCATTCACTTCTCGCGTTCAATGAAGTTGTAGGGTTGAAATGTTATCTAGCAAAACACCAGAAGAGTAAGACTCGTTAAAACTCTCGGGTTCAAACGGATTATGGGAGGCATAGGTTCAACCCATAGGGGTATCTTAGGAACCTATTCCACAAACTTAAGAAGTAAACAACACAAGCTCGAAAGCAGAGCATGGTTGACAAAAGGAGAGGATACAATTACCAAAGGCATTATGTATTTGGGAAAGAACTTCACGAGGTTCTTTGAATATGAAGGACATTGTCAGATGATAATCCAATAATGGATCCGGAAATCCACAACGGAGCTGATGTTAGTATCGATATTCAATCAAAAGAAGAAATAATGCAGAGGCATCGGATTTTGGAAATATCTGATAATTCCAAAGCTTAAATGCAAAGGATTATGATTTCCAATTCGGGGGATCAGAAGCAGACGCTCTGATCAAGGATGGATAAGTAGAATAGACCTAGGGGCACAATCGATGACAAATAGATTGGTCGAGAACCGGCTCATGTTCAAAATGACGTCTGAGCCAGAAAGATAATTTAGAAGGATCAACTGATGATTGCGTGCTTTCACACACATGTTGAATCGATAGGATCAAAATGATGGTGTCAAAGGATACTAATGAATATTGCTACACATATGGAAAGCATCCATAATGCAAGCAGACAAGTATTTGCAGAGCAATAGTTTGAAGAGGATTCTCAGAAGATCAAATAGTATTTACAAGTATTTTGAAAAGCATATGAACTACTAGGGATGAGTGGACCCCGGTTAAGTGAATTATCCTTAGTGAAAAAAGAAGCTGCAAAGCAGAAGGCACAAGGATTCTCGGAACAACGGAGAGTCCTAGGGGTATCTTGTAACAACATGAGCAACTGGGGATGAAGGTACAAGCGGTAAGGAGGTTATTCACGAGGATTATCGGTGGTCAGGAACTGTAAGGCAGTGGGCACAGAGTTTCGAGAAATATCGAGGAGTATCCGCAGAATCTTCTGGCGAAGCAGGCGGTCATTGGTAACGTCGGGGCTCTCCGGGAGGAAGTGGGTACGACAACCTAATGTCGGAGTTAGTAAAATGTTTAACCTGAATAGAAGAGAGATTATAATCCCAGAGTATAGACGAGGAATAAAAGATCCTAGTACCACCCATCGGCGACGTGGGCCCGTAAGCCACACAGCCAAGTTAGTAAAACAGTTTTGGATGACTAGACTTAACTTTGGCCAAGGAGTTGTAAGGGGGGCTACCTATAGGCAGTCGGCTCTGATACCAACTTGTAACGCCCTCGATTCAATTGTAAACTAATCATACACGCAAATGTGTACGATCAAGATCAAGGACTCACGGGAAGATATCACAACACAACTCTAGACAAAAATTAAAATAATACAAGCTTTATATTACAAGCCAGGGGCCTCGAGGGCTCGAATACATAAGCTCGAATACACAAGAGTCAGCGGAAGCAACAATATCTCAGTATAGACATGAGTTAGACAAGTTTGCCTTAAGAAGGCTAGCACAAAAGTAGCATCGATCGAAAAGGCAAGGCCTCCTGCCAGGGAGCCTCCTAACTACTCCTGGTCGTCCGCGGTCTCCACGTAGTAGTAGGCATCGACGGTGGCATCTGGCTCCTGGGCTCCGACATCTGGTTGCATCAACCGGAAAGAAGAAGAAAGGGGAAAAAGGGGGAGCAAAGCAACTGTGAGTACTCATCCAAAGTACTCGCAAGCAAAGATCTACACTACCTATGCAACATTATCAAAGGAAGGTTGTATATGTGGACTGGGCTGCAGAAATGCCAGAATAGAGGGGACAACCTAGTCCTATCGAAGACTAGCATCTTCTGGAAACCACCATCTTGCAGAAACAGGAGGGAGTAGATTAGCATAAAGTAAAGTAGTAGTAGTGTTATCAACCTCGGCCAGAGATCCTTTCTCGACTCCCTGCGAGAGAGCAATCCCAGAGCCATACTATCCAGTTATCATCACAATCCATTTCTCATCACAAGTATCCAGTTCTAGTTGTATCGATCGGGATACAACTCCAAGTGTCCGTTACCGTAGGACAGGCTATCGATAGATGTTTTCTTCCCTGCAGGGGTGCACCAACTTACCCACCACGCTCGATTAACTCCAGCCGGACACACTTTCCTGGGTCATGCCCGGCCTCGGCCAAACAATACGCCGCAACCCGACCTACGCTTAATAGAGAGGCCAGCACGTCGGACTAAACCTATACCCCCAGGGGTCATGGGCCATCTCCCCGGGACGTCCTGCACGTTGCGAACGCGGCCGGTAAGCAGACCTAGCTACCCCCTTAAAAAGGCAGGTGCTTACCAATCTAACCCAGCGCGCGCCGCTCAGTCGATGATGTCTATTAAGCTTCGGCTGATGCATACGATGCAGAACGCCCATACTATGCCCACGTGATGGTTAGTGCTATCAGGCCAGAGGCCCCTCGGATCAAATATCCAAATCGTAGTGGATTAGGAGCACGCGGTAACAAACAGAGACTCACGAAAGATGTGACCCCGTTGCCCCGTCTCGAGGACTTCCGGCAAGGGCTAGGAATGCCCGGCCACGCCTCGTACTTATCTCGCGGGCACCCTCCAAGTCAACCCGACTCCACATCACTCGCAATTAAGCTCGCGCGGGTACGCCTCAGAGCCGACCCGTCTTTAGTAACATGGTTAAGTGTAAAGTCATAATAACCATAGTAACTGTGTGTCTAACACCAAGGGAAAAACCTGAGGAATCACCCTTCACGGATTCCACTCGATGTAATCATCAAGGTGAACGTAAGAGGAACCACCCTTGAAGTTCACACTTGAGGGGTTGCACGACAGAGTCGTATCGGAAGTGGTCAAGGCGGAATCACCCTAGATGACCACGGCCGAATAGCTACACTACAGGGTAACATCAGAAGTGCTGATGAGGTCTCACCCCCGGCACTCGATAGTAACCCAGTAGTGTTGAGCAACTAAGGGGAAAGTGATGTGCAGTGTCGGAGCCTGGTCTTCGATCCCGTTGATCGGGTCTTCGATGATGAAGGAGGAGCAACAAGGACAAGGTGGGGGTCACTGATGGATCACTAACCAACCTATACTAAGCAGTTTAGGATAAGCAGGTAAGGTACAATGAGCAGGTTACAAAAGCAGGCTATGCATCAGAATAGGAACAAACAATAACAGTAGCAAAAATCTAATGCAAGCATGAGAGAAAGGAATGGGCAATTTCAGGATGACCAAAGGGGGGGGCTTGCCTGGATGCTCTGGCAAGGAGGGGTCGTCGTCGACGTAGTCAATCACAGGGGCAGCATCGATCTCGGGGTCTACCGGAGAGAAGAGGGGGAAGAAACCGTAAATATAAAGCAAACATAGCATCACAAAGCATAACATGGCAATATGGTTTGCCGGGTGTGACCTAACGTATGGCTACACGATATAGGTGAAGGGGGAATAGGGGGAAGCGGGCGCTGGCGGCGGCGTGCAGCGAGTGAGCGGCCGCAGGCATAGGTAGGTGCGGTGATGCGCGTGAGGTGCGAGCGACAGCGGCCACGACATTTCGGGACGAGGGGGAATAGGGGGAAGCGGGCGCGTGAGCTCACTGCCGGTGCCGGGGAACGGTGCGGCGAGGCCTGGGGAGGTCTGGCGAGGCGGAACGGTGGCGGGGCGAGGTGGCGGCGACGGCGAACAGCGTTGGCGTCGGGGAGCCGTTGGGGAGGAGGTCGAGGACGAGGAGGCTTTTGGCAGGGAGGCGGTCCGGCGAGGGGGGTTCCGAGCGGCGGCGGGGCAGTCCGGCTAGCGGCGAGGTAGCGCGTCAGGGTCGAGGAGGCGACGGGCATCGGGGCGGCGCGGGATCTGGCTCCTCTGCCTCGATCCAGACGGGGGGAGGAGACGAGGGAGAGAGGGGAACGTGGGAGGAGCGAGTGCGGAGTGGGGTGCGGGAATTACGTCACGGGGAAGGGGTTAGGTGTAGGAAGGGGGTGGGCCGGACTGACGGCCTATTGGCCAGTTGGGCCGGTTGGCCATTTGGTTCAAGGCCCAGCAGGGAGGAGGGCTTTTTCTTTTCTTTTTTTTCAGCTTTTTCCCTTTTTTCTTTTAGCCACAAAGGACTTTGCAAAAATATGCCACTGGCCAAACAATTTCAAAGAATTATTGGGCACTGCCATAAAAAGATTGTAGGCTTTTGAAATAGCGTGCATTTTTTTATAAATGAAAAAGGCATTTAATCTATTGCTTAGGTCACTGTTTTAATTGCTTTAGGCTATTTAAACACCTTGCAAAAATGTTGGTTCACCACCAATATTAACAAATGACTATTTGCTGCAAGATGAACATTTTAGATCTCATGTCTCACAAATAAGAATTTTTTACTTTAGATTGGATTTGAATTTGAATGGTGATTTGGATCAAGTGAAGATTAGCAAAAGTAACATGATGACATGGCACCATTAATAGGTGATTACTGTAGCATGACACTAGGGGTGTTACAGGCTTTCAGTTGCTCCTCCAGTTGATCTAACGATCCTGTCAGGAGATAAGCAATAGTGTTAGCATAGCTCGCATATAATTATGTTTTCTCGATGGAGGGGAATATTACCAGGTGACGCCTTCTTGGATTTCTCCAGTTCGTCGGTAACAGCAGTTAGCTGTGTCTGACACTTTTCTAGCTCTTGAGACAATAGGTTGTTCTTCTCCGTAAGCACCTGGTTATACAATGATCCTTAAATCAGTTGTATCAACTGCTTCATGTCTCGGGGGCTACTGGTATATAATTATCATATTTGGACAATGTAAACTTACCTGCATATCTTTTAAATGCTGATCTGTGGCTCTGTTAAGCCCATCTCGAGCAGCTCGGATGTATGCATCAGCCGAGCTGAAGGCATTGAATGCCTGTTTGTAAAGCTGGGGTCTCATAAAATGGCCCTCCGGGGCCGATGATTCATGGCGCTCTCCACTTCCGAGTTTGTGACGGATACATCATCTGAATCCCCTGCCGAAGGATAATCCGGCATCACTCCCGTATCAGCCCCCGTCTTTACGGCAGGATCTGGATCCCGGCCGTTGGGAGTATGACCGGCCGGACCCCCGGACATAGTCCGGCGAACTCTTTTTCTGATACAGGACAAACGGAAAAAGTCACAGTTGGATGCGACATCCAAGGGGCATATTTACAAAACCATACTTCTTCGATGAAGGCATGGCCGTGTCTTCGTTTGCCTTCCTCTTCGAAGGCTTTCCCGGCGTGGGGGGCGCTCTCTTTGGAGTAGCCTTTGGGGTAGCATGGCGCGCCGAACGCCTCCCCTTTGGAGCACGAGACAGTGCGGTGGGTGAGGCAGAACGAGGGAACTCTTTCGGAGGAGGTGTCTCCTGATTACTTACGTGTGAGGCAGGGAGAAGACCGGGATAGTCGGCGGTGATGGCCACTTCGTGCTGTCATAGCTCGCCTGGTAAAACACCCCATCCTCGAGCACCACGAATATATCCGGATCCTCTTCGAATCCGGGTCGAGGTCCCGGTTGTGGTCCTCTGGCTGTGGGGCGGGGCTGTGAAGCCCCTCAGAGATCTTTCGTTATTTCTGTTATAAATGGACGGATTAATATTCCCTAAAAGTGACTCAGGGGGTGGAGTGAGTAGAGCAGAGGGGTTGGGGCCTACTTAGCTAGGAGGATTGTACATGGAAAATCCATCTCTGCGCTTAATACGAATAAATTCCTCTTCCTCCCCTTTGAATAGTTCGGCCAATATTTTGGCCAAAGCGGCGGGGGTGTCCGGACCCTTCCGGCTGCAGCGGGAAGCGTCATCCTCCCCATTATAGTGCCACATGGGAAGCCCTCTGTATTGGAGTGGCTGAACCCCTCGTACTATGGAAGTCACCATTACCTCGACTATTGATAATCCGGACTAGACAATTGTCTTTATCCTCCCCATGAGTTGACGGACTTCCACACTATCTTCCTCCTCGAGGCTCCGAGGGCGCCAGCTGTGGCGTTTCTTCAACGAAACGCTTGTGAATTCAGGAAGACCCATTCGGACTGGGTCAGGAAGTGCGACGTTCTCAATATAAAACCATTCGGAAGGCCACTCTTCGGATGCCTTCTTCGGTGTGCCGGACGGGTATTCGGTCTCGGCGATGCACCATACCTCGGCTCCGCCCACTTCAAATATTGATCCCTCGTGATTACGCGGGACGAAGCAGAATAGCTTCCTCCACATTTCAAAATGGGCATCACAACCCAGGAATAGCTCGCAAAAAGCGACGTAACCCGCGATGTGCAGGATGGAGGCAGGAGTGAAGTTGTGCAGTTGGAGGCCATAATACTCCAGAAGCCCTTGGAGGAACGGATGGATTGGAAATCCAACGCCTCTCAGCAGGTAGGAAACAAAGCACACTCGTTCCCCCCCGGGATGGAATGGGGAAATTCTCCGCTTGAGCCCCGCCATTGAAAGAGGTCAACCCAGCCCGAACAGGGACCA